>NC_041394.2:254152358-254179858 GCF_900747795.2 Erpetoichthys calabaricus
TCAGTCAGTCAGTGAGGGCTTTGCCTTTTATTAGTATAGATTAATCTTTTTTTTTTTTAAGTTTACATTCACAGCTCAAACTACCTGAAATTGTGAAAATAATCCAGTAGCAGAATTACAGTTAGGTCCATAAGTATTTGGACAGAGACAACTTTTTTCTAATTTTGGTTCTGTACATTACCACAATGAATTTTAAATGAAACAACTCAGATGCAGATGAAGTGCAGACTTTCAGCTTTAATTCAGTGGTGAACAAAACGATTGCATAAAAATGTGAGGCAAGCATTTTTTAACACAATCCCTTCATTTCAGGGGCTCAAAAGTAATTGGACAATTGACTCAAAGGCTATTTCATGGGCAGGTGTGGGCAAGTCCGTCGTTATGTCATTATCAATTAAGCAGATAAAAGGCCTGGAATGAGGTGTGGTGCTTGCATGTGGAAGATTTTGCTGTGAACAGACAAAGGAGCTCTCCATGCAGGTGAAAACAGAAAAAACTAATCCGAGAAATTCCTACAATATTATGAGTGGCAAAATCTACAGTTTGGTACATCCTGAGAAAGAAAGCAAGCACTGGTGAACTCAGCAACACAAAAAAGCCTGGACGTCCACAGAAGACAACAGTGGTGAATGATTGCAGAATCATTTCCATGATGAAGAGAAACCCCTTCACAACAGCCAACCAAGTGAACAACACTCTCCAGGGGGTAGGCGTATCGATATCCAAATCTACCATAAAGAGAAGACTGCATGAAAGTAAATACAAAGGTTGCACTGCAAGGTGCAAGCCACTCATAAGCCTCAAGAATAGAAAGGCTAGATTGGACTTTGCTAAAGAACATCTAAAAAAGCCAGCACAGTTCTGGAAAAACATTCTTTGGACAGATGAAACCAAGATCAACCTCTACCAGAATGATGGCAAGAAAGAGAGAAGGCATGGAACAGCTCATTATCCAAAGCATACCACATCATCTGTAAAACATGGTGGAGGCAATGTGATGGCTTGGGCATGCATGGCTGCCAGTGGCACTGGGACACCAGTGTTTACTGATGATGTGACACAGGACAGAAGCAGCTGAATGAATTCTGAAGTGTTTAGAGACATACTGTCTGCTCAAATCCAGCTAAATGTAGTCAAATTGATTGGGCTGCTTTTCATGAAACAGATGGACAATGACCCAAAACATACAGCCAAAGCAACCCAGGAGTTTATTAAAGCAAAGAAGTGGAAAATTCTTGAATGGCCAAGTCAGTCACCTGATCTTAACCCAATTGAGCATGCATTTCACTTGTTGAAGACTAAACTTCAGACAGAAAGGCCCACAAACAAACAGCAACTGAAAGCCGCTGCAGTAAAGGCCTGGCAGAGCATTAAAAAGGAGGAAACCCAGCATCTGGTGATGTCCATGAGTTCAAGACTTCAGGCTATCATTGCCAGAAAAGGGTTTTCAACCAAGTATTAGAAATGAACATTTTATTTCCAGTTATTTAATTTGTCCAATTACCTTTGAGCCCCTGAAATGAAGGGATTGTGTTAAAAAAATGCTTTAATTGCCTCACATTTTTATGCAATCGTTTTGTTCACCCCACTAAATTAAAGCTGAAAGTCTGCACTTCAACTGCATCTGAGTTGTTTCATTTAAAATTCATTGTGGTACTGTACAAAACCAAAGTTAGAAAAAAGTTGTCTCTGTCCAAATATTTATGGACCTAACTGTATGTTTTAAAATATTTGTCCCCCTCTTTCCAATCTCTTTCAAAATATAGCTGAAATATTATAATCTGTTTGTTCTTAATATCAGCCATATCATACATATTGCAAACCAGGGATTTTTTCCTGCCTTGCATCCAAACCTGCTGGGTTAGGTTCCAGGATTCCTGCAATTCTGCTCTGGATAAGCCAGTTTAGAAAATGTGTATATTGTTTCTAATCCCAGATGCTGTTTCTGTCATTTTGTGGCTGTTCATACTCCTATTACCTGCTCTTTAAGGGTTTACTGTTCTTATGTGTGGCCTATTCAAGTCTCACTGCCCCTAACCTTGATACTACATACTTGTTTTTCTTTGTTTCCCTCAATACAGCTAGGTGGAGTCTGCACACTGATTGAAGCTTAAGAACCCTGTTTTTCCTAAGCCTCCATAATTTTCATTATCACACCTGTCAGAACACAACAGAATCTATTTTCTGATTTTTGATATCTTTTCAGGCCTGCAGGTAGCACAATTCTGTCTATAAATTTTATGTGCCTGAGATGGAATCAAGAGATCAATATGGCTGGTAGAAAATAAAGTCAAGTATGGGAGAATCACAAATTGGCCCATTCTGGACAAGAAAAGGAAAAGATGAAAAATGCCATCAGTCAGCGCACATTTGTTCAGTACAAATGACATAGAAAATATTTTTAAAAATTATAAAATAGTATAAAATTGTTTATATTCACTATCTTGTTTCAATTATGCTTGTTTTTATCTGACAAAACCAACAAACAGATAGTAAACCATGTAGTGTAGAAGTTTCCACTAAAATTAAACTCATATCCAAACCTGTTAAGTGTACAGTTCTGTTTGACTGTAACACAAAACTAAACTCCATAGTGGCTCTTTAACAAGACCCCAATTACTAAAACTGAAATGGAAAGTAATAGATACAAGATAAATTAGAAATGTCTTTATGAAATAAAAACTAAATTAAAACTACAAATACACAATGAAGGAAAACTAAAACTAAACTGAATTTCCAAGTATGGTCTGGAAAATGTAGAAATAAATACATAAAAAAGCAAAACTATAATAACCTTGTTGCTAAGCAGCATTATTCATCTACCAGTGGCAGCATAGTCGGAGATGGTTCTCTGGCTCAACACGCCTTCATTTACAGCAAGCTGAAAAGAGTAAGCCTTGCAGCCTAAACTTTTAATGCCACTGTTTTCCATAGATTTGGCAGGTAGAGTAGATAGAAACCCTGCTGTATTCCTTTTTCACAGAAAAATATGACCACATGGCTGACATGCTGCTTTACTAACAATACCTGCCCAATGAATAAACAACACGTACAGTGATCCTGTTGGCAAAAATAGGAAACCCCGTTTTTTTTTTTTGGTGTGAACGCAAGGGGGTGTACTTGCATGTGTGCTTTTCTGCAGCTTAATGTCTGCCTCACCAAACAATGAAAAATATATTTAAAATATTTAGTGAACTGACAAAGTTGTCAAGCATAAATTATATCATCTGACCGATTCCGATGTTGTTATTATTAATGAACATTTAGTTCCCAATATATTGAGTATTTCTACTTATGTCTATATTAAAGTGTACTTTTATAATTAAACTAAAATACAGAACACTGGTCTTAATGGTTCATTTTTTATCTATAATAATAAAAGGCAAAGCCCTCACTGACTGACTGACTGACTCACTCATCACTAATTCTCCAACTTCCCGTGTAGGTGGAAGGCTGAAATTTGGCAGGCTCATTCCTTACAGCTTACTTACAAAAGTTAGGCAGGTTTCATTTCGAAATTCAAAGCGTAATGGTCATAACTGGAACATATTTTTTGTCCATACACTGTAATGGAGGAGGCGGAGTCACGTATCGCGTCATCACGCCTCCTACGTAATCACGTCAACTAAAAACAAGGAAGAGATTTACAGCACGAGTCGCACGTGGGAACGAAGGTAAATGACGTTAATTTTTGACTGTCTTTTAATACTGTGTAAGCATACATATTAACACATGTGCAATTAAACGTGTGCATTTACAGGGTGATTTCTCAGACTTAAAAGCTCACCTTTTATCAAATGCGGGAACAAAGGTAACTGACGTTGTTCACTGTCTTTTAATACTGTGTAACCATACATATTAACACATGTCCAATTAAACGTGTGCATTTACGGGGTGATTTCTCAGGCTTAAAAGCTCGCCTTTTACTAAAAAGGTAAATGCAAAACTATTTTCAATCAGTTTATTGAAACGCTCCCATTAAGGATTGCAATAACATATTCGCGAGATAAAAGAACGAAGTGGGGGGAAATGGAGGAACAGCCGCAAACAGCGAAGAGCAAAAAATTAATTAAACAATTGAGAACGGAGCGAGTTAAGCATACAAGCATGTTCATAAGGGAAACAAAGCACGGTGTAAAACGTAACTTTAAATTAAGTTTATAGAAACGCTCCCGCTGCGGATTGCAATAACATATTCGCGAGATAAAAGTTTAATGAGAAGACACGAGGTATAAACGAACCACACGCCGTGGCGCAACGTTAGGGGCAACAGTTTCAACCATTCTATGATCTGCTTCTCGCAAATGAAAGACGGCACATGGCGGATGTTAGCCGACTTGCTGACCGCAACGTTAGGGGCTTCAACTATGGCGCTGACGCCACATCTCAGTGCCAACACTTTGCAGACTGTAGTTAAAAGACACGCCCTCCTCACTGGACAGTTAAAAACACCAATCAAACTAACGATGACATCAAGTATTACCCAATCAAAAGTAGGAAAGGAGGCATTTTTATAAAATGCGTGTGGGATGATTTGCATGAGACGCTGCTTTAAAAAAAAAATGATAAAAAAAATACGGGATAAATCCCGTCCAGTATTGATTCAAAACGGGACGCGCAATTTCATTCTCAAACGCGCCACGATTCCGTATTTTAAAGGACGGGTGGCAACCCTACAGTGCCAGGTAACCACCCATACAATCACATTGTGATTCAGACTAGGAATGCAATGAATGTAATTATGTGTATATATGTATATATATGTATATATATATATATATATATATACACTACCAAAATACCCGCGCTTCGCAGCGGAGAAGTAGTGTGTTAAACAGGTTATGAAAAAAAAAGGAAACATTTTAAAAATAACGTAACATGATTGTCAATGAAAGCCCGTTTCAGTCAGTAAGTCTTATGTGTGTGTTTATGTGTGTGTGTATATTATATATATAAATAAATATATATATATATAAATATATATATATATATATAAATATATATATATATATATATATATAAATATATATATATATATATATATAATATATATATATATATATATATATATATATATATATATATATATATATAAATATATATATATATATATATAAATATATATAAATATATATATAAATATAAATATATATAAATATATATATATATATATATAAATATATATATATATAAATATATATATATATATATAATATATATATATATATATATATATATATATATATATATATATATATATATAAATATATATATATATATAATATATATATATATATATATATATATATATATATATAAATATATATATATATAAATATATATATAAATATATAAATATATATATATATATATAAATATATATATAAATATATAAATATATATATAAATATATAAATATATATATATATATATATATATATATATATATAAAAGACAGCAACAGTTATAACAATGACAACACAATTACATTGACAATCATGTTACGTTATTTTTAAAATGTTTCCTTTTTTTTTCATAACCTCTTTAACACACTACTTCTCCGCTGCGAAGCGCGGGTATTTTGCTAGTTAAAAAAATAAAATAAAATTCTGTAGGCTTATTTTTCAGTGACCACAAAAATACTAAAATACATCAAATTACCTTAAAATACACAATTCAACTAATAAAATACATCAATAATACATTTGTCATAAAAGAAAAGAAAATGTTTCTCACAATTACAAGTTGTTATATTGTTTAATTTTTTTCTGTAATGTACCTATCTGAAACAAGGCGTAATTAAATAAAAGTACTTTTCACAATTTCTCTAACAACAAATAAAAGTGTGTGTGTATATGTATGTATATATTGTGACGGATGGCCAGGACGCCCCTGCAGCATATGTACCAGGGGAGCAAGCATGGGAAACACAACATCTCCCTCTGGACGCTAGATGGAAGCCTCTCTGGGTTAGAGCAGTGCCTCAGACTCCCATAGGGCTTCATGGGGGTTGGAGTTTTGTGCAGCCCTGTTGGGTTCCGGAGGTGCCGCCAGGGGGTGCTGCAGCAGGAGCTGCTGGACCCTTCTGGGCACTAGTTTCACTGGGTGCCCAATAAAAGGAGCCAACAACCACCACTCAGCGGCCAGAGTCAGGTGGAGGAGGACGAGGTTGCCTGGGAGGAGTGGTGGTACAGAGGAAGAGTGCTTTGCTTTTGTGTGTTGGTCTTTTGGGACTGTGTTGTGGCTGGGGGAAACGGGGAAGACATACCCTCCAGCTGAAGAAAATAAAAATGTATTTATTTTATATACGTGTGCCTCCGTGTCGGGTCAGGCGCATATATAGAGCCTTTTTACTATATATTTTATTTTCCCCCCTCACACAATCAATTGATATATGGCAATCAAACACTGCTTAAATGTAAATATACATGCACTTATAGGTTTTAATCATTTTGAATCATGATTTGCACTATAGCTTTATTGCTGTTAAAATATACTACATTTATACAGGTTTTTGTAATAAATAATAATTGTAATTCTCAAGGTGTAATTATAAATATGGATTACCATTTTAATTATGTAGTACTTGTTTCTTACCAAAACTGTATGACATACAGAAGCATATAATAAACACAGTACAAATCTTTAAAATAGCTGCAAATGTATCAAATTTTCATAAGCTGTTTATCAAGATGACATAAGACTAACATGCTAATAAGTAAGACTAATAAGTAAAAGACGCATTTTGCTGTTAAGCTAACAAGCCTATTGTTTACTAACTAGCAATCGTTTTTATCTTTTCTTTTTCCAATTAAAAATGTAAGCTGCTGTACTTTGCTGTCCAAACTCAAATGGTGTCCATTTTAATATAAAAGATAAAATAAACAGGTCTGAATTCATTAAAAAGCTTTTCTTGCCGTTTGTCTACCTGCTCAGAATGACTCCTCCAATTCCTTTTTCTCAGTTTATACTCCACTCTTTTTTAATATAAAGGCTAATACTGCAGTCGCCTCTCCTTCTCTGCTAAGTGTTAAAACAAGCCTCTACTTACTGCTCTTCATATATGCTGCAGGAAGTTTGCTGGAAAAAAAAACATGCGCTGGCTCAACTACTGTAATTACTGTAAACCTTAGAAAAGCAGGGGCCGAAAAGATTGTTTTTGTGATTGGCCAATTCACTGACTGAGTCTTTCTTAGTAAAAAATGCAGCATCCCTAATATAAACATACTGTATATGTTGTCTACACAGGCTAGATTTTATTGAATTATTAAAAAAAATGGAGAACAAGAAGGGGCGGCACAGTGGCGCAGTGGGTAGCGCTGCTGCCTCGCAGTTGGGTGATCTGGGGACCTGGGTTTGCTTCCCGGGTCCTCCCTGCATGGAGTTTGCATGTTCTCCCCATGTCTGCATGGGTTTCCTCCGGGCGCTCCGGTTTCCTCCCACAGTCCAAAGACATGCAGGTTAGGTGGATTGGCGATTCTCAATTGGCCCTAGTGTGTGCTTGGTGTGTGGGTGTGTGTCCTGCGGTGGGTTGGCACCCTGCCCAGGATTGTTTCCTGCCTTATGCCCTGTGTTGGCTGGGATTGGCTCCAGCAGACCCCCGTGACCCTGTGTTCGGATTCAGCGGGTTGGCAAATGGATGGATGGAGAACAAGAAGACAATTCTAGGTTTTCAGCATACAGTATGACAGATTAACTAATCTAGATCTACATAGGTACTCTGGTTTGTACATTTAACAAACATGGTTCATCATGTGGCACAAAGTGAAAATAAAACATGGAATGCATACAAGAGTAATCATCTTTCTTTACTTAGTTTGCAGACTTTTAATGCTAATTATTTTAAGCATTCATTATTACAGTTAGCATAGCAACCCAATAATGATAATTAAGACAGTCTGGCATTTACAATTAATAAATGAATTTAATGAATAATATGAATTTATGTTGGTAACAGTAGTTATTTTTTGTTAAAGGCTTACCAAGTCTTTATTTTTCAGTTCTTGAGATAACACATGAAGCTTGCAACCTTTATTTTTAGATGTGACCACTTCATACAAACTGCAGTAGACTTCACTTATGCAAACTGCAATTTTATAAAGATAAAAATAAGTGAGTTCTGGATATCCAATATTCTTGTATACTTGAATATTTTTTCTTCATTTTTAGCAAAGCTTGTGAATAAAAAGCAGGTCCAAAAATGATGATCAACTTAACATTTTCTCTAAACAAATTTATATTTATTATATACAAGACAGCTGCTGTAAAAATAAAATAAAATCTATGTCTAAATATTGTAATGTATTAAATATAGTGTTTTACCTAGACAGTGCATTCATTTCTGCAAATAATTAATCATGCACAACGCTTTCCTTTTAATTAGGGAGTGTGCTCAGGTGAGACAGTTTATTACCACATAATTGTATGTGCACTTTTTAAATCATAATAACTGAAATCACCCATATGGGCCTGATCAAACGTTTACATACCCTTGAATGTTGGGGCTGATAATATACACACAAGTTGGAACACTCAGGTTCAAATTAAGGATAATTAAGAGAGAGTGACCACATCTGTAACCTCTTCAATTGTAATCAGTGTCTGTGTATAAATAGTCAAATTAAATTCATGCAGAACTACACTACCTTTGCTGCACACTATGCCATGGAGAAGACAAAAGAACTGTCAAAGCACCTCCAAGAAAAGGCTGTTGAACTGTATAAATCAGTAAAAGGATATAAAAAGATATCCGTAGATCTGAAAATGCCTGTCAATAGTGGAAAGTTAGGGATTGTGCCGTTAGTCACAACCATAAACGCCATATCTGGAAAGGATGCGACAAGGCCCATGACCAAAAGTATATCATCCCTACTGTGAAACATAGAGGTGGATCTCTTACGTTCCAGGGGTGTGTGAGCTACAGCGACACAGGTAATTTAGTGAAAATTGAATGCAGCATGTTACCGGAAAACAGGACAACTTGCATTAATCATTCCAGAAGCTGCGCATGGGACACACTTGGATCTTCCAATATGACACTGATCAAAAACACAAGGCCAAGACGACCCTTCAGTGGCTAAAGCAGAAAAAAATGGAGGTGATGGAGTGGGCATTACAGTCTCCTGACCTCAATTTCATTGAGCCACTTAGGGCAGATCTCAAACATGCAGTTCATGCAAGATACCCCAAGAATGTACAGGATCAGGAAGCTTTTTGCCAAGAGGAATGGGTAGCTCTACCACCTGAGAAAATAAAGGGCCTCATCCACAACTATCACAGAAGACTGCTTACCATCATTGATGTAAAAGGATGCAATAAACAGTATCTACACTAGAATTACCAGAGCCTACGAGAAAATTCGCAAATCCAGCCCACCTTAAATCCGTTCGCATTTTTTGCTCTATAAATGTGCCGATTAAGACAAGCAGCCTGCTATTCCATCCCCCCATCGTCTCAGAACGTTCACAAAGTTCTCCTAGCTCATGCCTTGATTGATTATCTGGGAGTGAAGTGCTGAAGTTTTAGAGTGGAAATAATAGATCATTATTTGGAACACATGCATTTCATGTGTGTTCCGTTTCTACAGTAATCTGTGTAAACACATTGTTAAAACAGAAACTTTTTCATATTTTAGTAATAAATGTTACAAAATGTAGGCATAAACTATAAAATGTGTGAAGACTGAAGTCCAAAGATCAAATAAACACTTTCACAAAAAGGTTCAAGGACGATGCAACAGCTTCCGTGGCATAGCGGAAAGATTTGCTGACTTGTAATCAAGAGTCCCCAGTTCAATCCCGACTGCCTCCTATATTTGCCGTTTTCAGTAGTGAGCTGCTCTTATTGTTAATATTATAAAATAAACACATACATTTGGTTTGTGTCTGCAACAGACACTGTGCGTTTATAGGACTTGTAAAAGTTACCTTTTTTTTTCACTTTTATTCTCTCAGTCACGACCACGATGCATACTACCGCCCTTCTCAGGGATCTGATGCTGTTACTTTTTATCTGAAATTGGGAATAACTGTAGATGTGAGTGGTGTTTTGAGGCAATGGAACTGGACGTTCTCCGATCTGGATGTATAAAAGACATAGGTATACTGTATATGATATTTGGAATAACTCATTTTATGACCTGTATAGTACATTTCGGAAAACATCAGGGCACAGATGCAACATTATTCATATTCATTCGCATAACATCTTGCGGTGGTAATCACTGACCGTGTGTTTCGCGTGTTTTTTGTCCCCCCAATCTTGCCAGTCCCCACATGTTGCTGTATGGTGATGTTTGTACTCCAGGACATGCAGAGGAAAGAATAGTACAGAGGTCAGTTCAGCGCTATATGCAGTCATCAGATTCAAATGTTAACAGTTTACACACACGCAAGAACCGTCCTTCCTACATTTACGACATGTGTACCTGTTGCAATGCGCATACTTCTCTCTGTGCTGTGGTTTCTATTACACACCTGAAAGAAAGAGACAATATATGTGACATTTTGAAGAAATCATTTTATGACCTGAATAGTACCACTCAGAAAACATCATCGCACTAATGCAATATTATTTGAAAACGAACAGCATCAGATCGGCAAGATCGGGGGGAAAAAAAAAAAACACGCGAAACATGTGGTCAGTGATTACTACCGCAAGATGTTATGCAAATGAATATGAATAATGTTGCATCCGTGCCACAATGTTTTCCGAAATGTACTATACAGGTCATAAAATGAGTTATTCCAAATATCATATTTACCTATGTCTTTTATCCATCTAGATCAGAGAATGTCTAGTTCCACTGCCTCAAAACACCATTCACATCTAAAGTTATTCCAAGTTTCAGATAAAAAGTAACAGCGTTAGATCCCGGAGTTGGGGGGTTATGGGGGGCCGGCAGTATGCATCGTGGTCGTGACTGAGAGAATAAAAGTGAAAAAAAAAAAAATACGGTAACTTTTACAAGTCTTATAAACGTACAGCAGCTGTTACAGATACAAACCAAATGTATGTGTGTACTGTATAATATTAACAATAACAGCAGCTCACTACTGAAAACGGCAAATATAGGAGGCAGTTGCAATCGAACCGGGGACTCTTGATTACAAGTCAGCAAATCTTACCGCTACGCCACGGAAGCTGTTGTATCGTCCTTAAACCTTTTGTGAAAGTGCGTATTTGCTCTTTGGACTTTAGGCTTCACCCATTCTATAGTTTATGCCTACATTTTGTAACATTTATTACTAAAATATGAAAAAGTTTGTTTTAACAATGTGTTTATACAGATTACTGTAGAAATGGAACACACATGAAATGCATGTGTTCCAAATAACAATCTATTATTTCCACTCAAACTCCAGCACTTCACCCCCAGATAATCAATCAAGGCATGAGCTAGGAGAACTTTGTGAACGTTCTGAGACGATGGGGGGATGGAATAGCAGGCTGCTTGCTGCTTGTCTTAATCGGCACATTTACAGGACAAAAGACGCTGACAGAGAGGTGCAAACGGATTTAAGGTGGCCCGAATTTACGAGTTTTCTCGTAGGCTCTGGTAATTCTAGTGTAAGAACTAAGGGTATGCAAACTTGAAAAGGGACAATCTCATTATTTTCCTTATTACTATTTTCTGTTTAATGGTTATGCTATTCTGTGATACCTTCTAGTTTAATTTGGATTCCAATAAAAGTAAATAAAATGTCTTTTGCCTAATCAGTCATCTTTTCTTTAAAGCTTGGTACACATCTTATAAATTCTACCAGGGTATGTAAACTTAAAATGACAACTGCAACTACTCTTGAGCCGTTCTGATCTTTACACATTCTTTAATGTTGGGTAAGCTGATGTTCTAGCAGAAAAATAAGAATATTTTCCAGACAATGTTTTCTACAAAAAAGTTTCAAAGTCCTTTCTAAGTCCTAAACTCTGCTGTAAATGGTAATGATTTCGGTCATGCTTATTTAGTGTTTTCAAGTTGTCTGTTTAAGGGATTTTCTTTGCTCCAAGAACAATGAGCCCTGAAGAAAATCAGGTTAATAAAATGGAAACTACATGTTTGTAATGTACAAGCACTGAAGGACTGAGGCCCTTACACCATAATAAACTAAAAAAAATAATGGAATAAAAAAACTGAACTTCAAAAACAAATATTTAACTTATGCTCATAAATATGATAGGACAGAAAACACAAAAAAAAATGGAGACTTTAAGCCTACAAACATAGAAATCCTGCCAGGCCAGGCAAGCTAACACATATTTGACATTTTTTCCTCATATGTCTGAAGTGCAACGGAAATGGAATCTATAACATATTCATGCCCACAAGACAGACATAAGGTCAAGGTCTACATATGTCATCATTATTTACTAAAACCTTATTAGACCAACACTTCTTAAGAAAACCTGTTAAAAAAGACTTCTTCATTTTGAAAGATACATCAAACTTAATGTTATTTAAGAACTTCAGAAGCAGCTAATGCCACTGTCTGATGTAGATTTGTTGTTTTTTTGTTACAGTGTATCTTATCTGAAAAAGGTATTGACAGGTATTTGTTACCTTCATCTGCAGTATAACTTTCTTTGTCAAATACTGCTTGAGGTAATATGGTCTTCAAATCACATATACGAATGACATTGCTGATGATAATTTCTGCAGCTCTGCATGCAAATGAAAAAGCAATAGGTTTAAAACAACATAATATTTTACTTAACAACTCATAAACTGAATCAATTTAGCATAACATATTTAAATGCACAAAAACCCCTCAAATCAAGGTTTGCCTGGAGTTGCAAAGTCCTGTCAACTTAAAACCGGACAACAATAAGACGCAAAAAAAACCAAACAGGATAGAAAATTCATATGTTGAAATGTTTATTGCAAATATTGCAATCTGTAAACAAAAGTTACTCATATCTTATTGAACATATTAGTCAAACACTTCAAATACTAAAATAGGAATTGGTGAACTGATGTGTCAGTATGCATATGTAATGGGAGAAAAAATGGTAAATGTTAATTTAACTATGAAAAGAGGTATTAAAGCTAGAAATGAAATGTCTTACCGCTGAGTAGGGTTTAGTCTAGAGAACTGGTTTCAAATAACCAGTTGTAAATTTCTAAATATCAAGAAATCGAATACAAGCTTGAACTTCTTGATTGATTCCTATGCATACATTTTCAAATAATTACGCGAGTTTCATAAACATCCTTGATGCAGACACACACATTTCCCCTGGACCTGAACTGTAACAACAGAGTAGTCCATGTCATGAATCAACAGTATCGATTTGTTTTGCTCAGCACCTGTGACATGAACAACAGGCTGCAGGAAATGCTCAAAAGTGTGGCTACATTTCATTACAGAAAATAATGACAATGCAAATTGAAGCAATTGTGGTGAGAATTTCTTGTAAGAGAGAGACTTTTGGGAGCATGCACTGATAAAGCGCGTTGCCACACCAGCACATGACAAACCACCCAGACTGAGACTGTGCAACGGGTGACACATCAGCACCACACTGGAACAGTATGAGGTTTTTATTGTAGCTGGCGTGCCAATTCAGTCACCAACCCCCAAGTTTTCCCTGCAAGTTGGTGGATCTGCTTGCAGGGCTGGATGCTTATTAATGTTTTACCAAGGATAAAGAAATTGCAGGTTTATGGCCTTGCTCAAGGACCCAAAAGAGTAAAGTCAATTTTGGTGTTTACAGAATTCGAACCAGCAACCTTCCAATTCCCAGTACAGATCCCTAGCCTCAGAGCCACTACTTCCATAAGCCTCAGAGCCACCATTTCCATAAGGCTGAAAAAAATTATGTTGAAACATTTACTACAGCACAGCATCAATTTAAAAGAATATAATGTCTTCAATGTCTTGCACTCTTCTGGCCCAAGTGCTTCAGTTAGCACTAGCACACTGCACTTGGGTAATGTTAACTGGTAGGGATGACACAGTTACTAATTTTTACTGTTTTCACACAGCTTCATATTTTACTTATCATGACTACTGTGTTTTTTCTAAAATGTACATAATCACACATGCATATAGTTTAACTATGGCGGAAGGCAGGGACTGTTTTGTTTCAGAGCTCTTTCACAGGGCACTCAGAGTAAAGATTAAGGAGCCTTTTCTCCATATGCATTGTTCTGATATACTGTTTATTGTAGAAGACAATTCATCCAGTATATTTTGTACACTCAAATTATAAGTACAAGTCTTAAAAAAGGCTATGTTATTGCCAAGCCTTATAAAATGACCAAGAGCTAAATTTTAATTAAAACACTCACATTGAAATAGAGTTATGCAATAGGACACGGTGGTGTACATTTTAAATAAAGTTACATGAGGGCTTAAAATTTGGTGCACAATTGTGGGTGTTGTGCACAAATGTATTAATTCCCAAAAATTCAGATCTTGAATGCACTAATTTCATGAACATATTTACTGTATTTGGTAAGCAATGTCTTTTGCTTGCTGCAAGAGCATCTAATATCTCTGTTATAATCACTATAAGTGTGCTTTTTTTACTTAGTTACTTTCATTATGTTTTGTTAGGCTTGAATGCATATATAGGATGTCAAAGCATGTTAAGGTTCCTCTGCAGCATTCAGAAATCTGAACAAAGCTGGGCAAGCACACTGACAGAATTCTAGACACAGACTGTGCCTGGAGTTTAAAGTGTATTTTAAAAGGAACTTTATTAAACTTTCCTAAACTGAACACTAAACTTTCTTAAACTGAAGGCTAAGGACACACTGAAGTGTATTACTGTGCTAAAATCAATACAAACATTTAGGAAATTGAGTTGGATTGTTTTGTTAATTCATACTCAGTTTCACTCCTTTTTATTTGCAAATTGACCCCTGCCAATTTGTGGTTGCATTGTGACACTTCAAGACATTCAGCTTTATTTAAAGTGTTTGCATTGGACTAAGTGCCTTTAAACCTGAATCTGAAAATTAAAATGAGTGATACACACACACACACACACACACACACACACACACACACACACACACACACACACACACACACACAAGGAGAAACCATGCAAATAGATAGCTTAAAACAGTCGACTAGAGCATGGTCAAATGAACTATATATCCTTTACTATCAGAGCCTCTTCTATCCCTATTAAGAGAGGTTCTTAACTGCTGAAAACACAATATGAACAGAGCAGTCACATATACTAACAGAAAAGGCTGATACAGTGATCCCCACTATATCGCAGTTCAGCTATCGCACCCCTGCTACATCGCGGATTTATTATTGTTATTATTATTACTACTACTACTAGGTGGCTCCGCCCTCTGCTCGCTTCACTCACCCACCCCCGGGTTTGGTTTACCGGATAAACAATTTAAAGAGACTGTTATTTTCATGGGAATTGTTACATATGCATTATTTTTATTTTACCTTTAAAACTTTTGTAAAAACAATATTTGTCCTTTATTTCCTGCCCCGGGCGTGGTTAAATCTCTTTCTCGTGGGACTTATAACGCTGCTTGCATTGTGAAGGGGGGGTCTGAACGCATGCTAAAGAAATGTGATCGGTTCAGCTGCTGTCTTGCTGCTGCTGCTGGCAAGCTGTGTGTTGTGCTTGTCATGCTTTGAGTCAATCATTTAAAAGCCTGTACAGCAGCAGTCCTTTTGCCAATTTGCGTTTCTGCTGCTAGCATCCTGAATGGGGGTGGGGGTGGGTGAGCTGAACACACGCTAAGGAGAAGTGGTCGGATCATCTGCTAGCATCCTGCAGCTGCTGCTGGCAAGCTGCATGTTCTACTTGTCGTTGTTTTAAGAGCTGGGAGCACCTGAAGTGTGTCTGCCAAAAGCACTCCTTCCAACAACTGCTTGGTTAGATGTCCGTGAACTTGTTTTAAATTGTTTGTAAGTAGGGCGTGATGTGCAAAAGTCCCTGTCTCACAGGTTTTGCTTCCTAAGGTTGTAATGTCTAGTCTCATGTGTCGTCAAAGTGTCTCTCTGAGATGATCTGGTCTCGATCGCTTCATTCAACTCCCCCGGAGGCACACTACGCTCTTGCCACTTTGCGTCTCTCCTGCTCGAGTTGTGAAGGGGGATGAGCTGAACGCATGCTAAGGAGAAGCAGACAGATCAGCTATTGACTTTGTGCTGCTTCTGCCAAGATTGCGTGTTCTGCTTGTCGCTCTGCAAAATCAATCATTTATCATATGTGTTTACAATGGGTGTTTTAATAAGTTTACATGTGTTTAAAGCGTGTGGGCGGGGTATTTTAAGGCTTAAACTATAAAAAAAATGTTTATTTATATGGTCTTTCTATATTGCGGATTTTCACCTATCGCTGATGGGTCTGGAACGTAACTTCCACGATAGGCGGGGGATCACTGTATGCAGATTTTTTTTTTATTGTTGTTATTTTTTTGTTATTGAAACATTTTTTTTAACTAAATTAGAATTGGAACCAAGAATCAGTAAGAATAAGAAACAGATTTAGAATCAATAAAATCTAAACAATATTCAATTCTACTGCAGAGTTTAAATCAAACTCAATTAACTATCAACAGCCAAAATGCAGTGGTTCCTCATTGTTTTTTTTTTTTCAAATCCTGAATTAATCTTCACCTTTGTTTTTCTCCTGCATGCTGAGATTAACAATTGTGATAACCTTATAAGTATACAGCAATTAAAAGATGTAGTATTCACAATGAAAATGTATACTGTAACTGCAATTAGGGCCTTACTGCCCTGACGGCAGCTCAACCACATTCCTATTATAACAATATATTCATGTGATCATTCAGGTAAGGATGATTTTTGAACAATGAAATCACTTTGCTTTGCTACAGTCTTACTCTTCTAAATTTTCACTCATATTGTTTAAAATTCCATTTTACCACAAATGAAAGTGTCTTTGAAGGCACTGTGTGAGCACCCTACTAAACTGGGACATGTAGAGACAACATGGGATAGAAAAAGTTAGTTAAGGAAATTCATCAAGTCCTAGGACTTTTATACAGGTCTCATACAACAGCAAATTGAGCAGCTTAACTAAAGAAACATTTTTTTAAGATATAAATGACAACATATTTTTTCTACCTGTTAACCAAACTACACCCAGTGTTTAATGTGTGACTCATGTCGTTACAAATTTTGGTTGTCTTCCCAACTCAGTATAAGCGAGTAAATCCTGCAAATGCTCATCTGAACCCACAATGAAAAAGTGACTACATTTTAAAAGTTAACACATGTGAAAAAATAAAGCTGGGTTGGCTAGGTCTATGATGAATTTGAAATTTAACTCTTTTAGGGCGGATGTCGACTTTTGTCGACAGCAGGGGTTGAGGGCGAATGTCGACAAAAATCGACATCCAGGGATAGAGGGCGACAATCAGCTGTTAATGGCGACAAAACTCACTGTCAAGTCGCAGGCATTCCCTCTGTGCTTGGAGGAATGTTAGACTCGTTGACTTGGCAACTAATCCTTGCGTGAGTTGCGAAATGTAAACAATGGCAAGATGGCATCGACATGTCACAAGGGAGCGAAGCGAGTACAGAAAAGAAAACACTCGGCAGACAATGTTTTGCGCATTATCGCGGAGTCGGACTCTGATTTTTCAGAATCGGATTTTATTGACAGTGATCAAGAGATCGAACAAGAGAGTGAGAAGCGGACATCAGCTGATCGGACACCAGCCGATGCCGCGCCAGCTGATCTGCTGCCAGCTGAACCATTCGCGCAACCGATGCATCTACGGCAAGGTTCGCGTGGGAGGAATACACAGACATTGATCCGTGGGCTACCGGACTTCACAAGACGGCATGGCTTGCTGTTGGACACGACAGATCACCAGCTGCTGAACTACTTCAGGCTGCTCTCTCCTGATGCTGCTTTTCAGCTACTGTCAGACGAGACAAACAGGTAGGCAAAGAAATTTTTTGAATCGCGGGCTGCGTTTGCATCGCATTCTCGTTTTTCAAAGTGGAAACCCACAACAAAAGACGAGATGAAGCACGCTGTGGCATTAAAAATAGAGATGGGACAGAACTGGTGATATAACTTCAGACAGCATTGGTCCAAACGGGCTTTGTCCCCTGGTGGCTTTGGACAGGTTATGCAGCGTAATGATAGGTACGTGATGCTGCAAAGTTTTATTCAGAAAACTTGGTGGCAGTGGCATGGCACAATGGCAAACGGGTGACTTGTCTCTCTACAGTACACACTAACAATATATGTGAGAGAGTGCAGCAACAGACAATTGAAAAGTAGGCACCAAAGCAACACATATTGTAAGCAGTGCAATGTGGCAATGACTGAAACTGGCTGCTTTGAGCGAGATCAGGCTTTGCAGGACTTTGCTGTGTAAAATGTATGTGATATGTATGTGAAATCATAGAGTATGCAGGCTCATACAACATGCAAGACAGTAAAATTTGTCAAAAGTAAATATTTTTTATTGATTTCAATTGCTTTGTGTTCTTTTTTTAAAAAAAGTTAGTTTTTGGAAAAATATTCAGCCCTGGGAGAAAAGAAACGAAAAAAAATTAGCCCTAAAAGAGTTAAAATGGGGTAATGTTTTGTTTTGACCAGGAAACATTTGTTGAATAATAAAACATAATAACAATTACTTACAGCTTGGTAGGAAAGAAGGCGCCTTTGAGGGACTTTAAAGTTACAGGATAAACCACAGAGTTGTCTTTTAATGTAAGTTGGCCAGTCCAAAGATTGAATCCTGTATGTAAGAAAACAGGCTATACTGTACTGGTGCTAGCCAATAAATCAATTTAAATGACTCATAACTATTTAACGTTATTATTACTAATTATCAAGTCTGAAAAGAGAGGGTGAAAACAAAGAAAAAAAACAACATACCCCTTTGGACTTCATTAGATCTGCAGAGACAAAAAAATCAAAAGTAAGTACAGAGTGCCTAACAAATCCCAACAAAAAGAGTATTGTAAGAATCACTGCAAACCAAAATACACTGTGTTCCAAATTATTATGCAAGGGAAATATCAGCAGCATTTCAGTTAAATAAATATTTGTTTTTTAATTTTTCAATGAAAGTTCTTCCTTGTTGTCTTGTATCTTTTTAGAAAACTGGGATCAATCTCTGACAGGTCTGTTAATTTGTTTGCCAGGTGATCTTAATTAATGGGAAACGTACTTAAGGAGGTTGTTTCACATTATTAACCTCAGGCTATAAAAACAGTGCTAAAAGCGTTAGTCCCAAACATCACTCGGGCAAGGGTATAGACACATCTCGCAAAAGTGTTAGACCCGAGAATTACTTGGCCTGTAAAAGTGCCAACAGTGTTAGTGCCAAACGTTGCTTGGGAAACAATACAGGCGTGTCTCGCATAATTGACAATTCTGAGTGTTACCCGGGCAACAGTGCAGACACATCTTGTCCTATTCTGATAATGCCGTGTCATGAGAAATGTTTCTCATCAGCTCAGGTGTTGCACACTCTTGACAGTGATACAAACAGTGATGACAAAGTGAATTTGTCTCCAGGCTATGAAACTGAAATGTACAGTGAAATCGAAAGTGACTTTGATGAATCCGAAAGTGATGCTTGTGTCAATCAGACATGGGCAGTGTGCTGTTCAAAAGCTGATCAGTCTGGAAAGAAAATCATGAAGGAGTTATGGAATTTGGTCTCGTTCATTATGGGGGATGGACATCTGAAGTAGAACTCCGTTAGCAGTGGTGTTATATTTTTTATCATCCCCAAGGTATTCTGTATTTACTCAACCTGAGGGCATTCAATTACAATATATGTAAGCATATATAAACATGAGCAGCAGGAAAGGAGCTCAGAAAGAAATAGAAAAGAAGGCTAAAGCTTCATCTAAGCCTAGACAAGCACCAAGTCCAAGCTCAAGGTACGGCCTTTCAGAGACTGACCTGAAAAAGATAGGCGAAAGCACAGATTTCTCGGGACATGGTGCTACTGCATCGTATCCGGCCGAGAGCGAAAGTGGGAGCAAATCTGCAAGTGAGTCAGGTCATGATAGCGCGTCGATTCAAGAAGATTCATTGAAACTGAAAATGGCCTTGCCTTCCGCATTGTCATCTACTCCTCGCGAGCCGGGTACATCAACTTTACCTGGGCTTGCCACTTCACCTGTGGATCATGGAGAAGACTGAAACAATCTGTCCAAGCTGAAGGTAATGATCACCGCAATGGCCACTGCCAACAGTCAAGACATAAAGGAGCTCAAGAATGATTTAAAGAAAGATATAAAGAAATAAATAAACAAGGAAGGAAATAAAAGACATACAAAAGACAAATGAGAAGCTGCTTTGGAATATTAAAGACCAGGAAAAACGTTTCAGTAATCGCTTTAACTGAGAAACAAATACAGGAAAATGTGTCTAAGTTTGAGAATAAACTGAGACCACTTGGCGGTCAGTTGGAAGACATTAAGCAAACGTTCATGACTCAAATTGAAATAGCTGAACAACTGCCATCTACCACTGAGAGAAAAGCAATGGCTGCTAATTCTGAATGCAAAGTACTGGGAGACAGATCTGCTGCACTGGAAGATGGATGCAAAAGGAATAATATTAGAATCAAAGGGCTCCCTGAGAATTGTGAAAGTCCAAACCCAGTGAAATTTGTACCTGAACTATTCTCTAAAATAACTGGAGAGGACACTGAGACAGCAGCAGCTTACCGCATACGGGGATCAAATACCTCTAAACCTTTTTTCATTTCGAAAAATTACAGTCTAAAGCACATATAATGTTACTTCTCAGACAGAAACAAGAGATTATATTTGAAAATAACCACATTCGTTTTTTCCCTAATTTCTCAAACTCAACAGCTGCTAAATGTGCCTCTTTTTACAACATTAAACAGCGATTACGGTAAGCCGAGATCAGATACAGCCTCTTTTATCCTGCCAAACTGAAAGTGGACATTCAAGGCAAGCTCTACATTTTTACTTCTATGAAGTAAGCAGAAAAAAAGACTAGGAAAACTGATTGTGACTTTTTTGAAATATGATCATGAGTCGCAATTCTGTCCTGGCATGGCAAAGACCACCTTACCAGCTGTTTGATCCGCTTGCAATGATACTGGTACCATAATTATACATCCTTTTCCCTTCTCGGCCACTTTTTCCTTATACTTAAATTACAATTATATGCGTAAATGTATGCATGTGTACATTTTTTTTTTTTAAGGAGACTGTTTATCATCACACCCTTGGGTTTATTGTATTAGGGCTTACTATGCTTACCCAGGGCTACTATTGAACATCATTCCCAGGGCTTCCTCACTCAAGACTGTTTAAGATATTTTTGCTTATAGTATTTTGGACTGTACTGTCAATAGATATCTCAATTTTAATCCTTATACGCCACTACTGGGGGGCTTGTTTTGTTTTGGACGTGCTCCATCTCTAGGTATGTCAGAGGACTGGGACTTTGTGAAATGTGGTCCAGCCTCACGTTGGGAGCAAAATGGGGGAGGCAGGGGGGCGGACAGAAAGATAGTAGGCTATTTCTAATCTATCCTTTTAATCCTTATAAATTATAAGTGCCAACGTAACAATAGGCTTCATGGCAGTAACTCTGGGGAAAATTGGAAATTAAGGATAAAGCTGTCTTATTTTAAGTTAAGACTACAAAATGACAACAAAAGTTAAAAAAAATGTCTCCTTGACCAAACAGTTAATTTTGTGAGCTGGAATGTTAAAGGTCTGAATCATGAATTAAAGAGAAAGTATTTTCTCACCTAACAGGTCTAAATGCTAAAACAGTACTTTTACAGGAGACCGACTTATTAAAAAAGGATCCGTTTCGGCTGCACGGAAACTGGACTTGCCAGATATTCCATTCCTGCAATACAAAGAAAACTACTGGTGTGGGAATTCTTATACACAGAACCATCTCATTTGTAGTATCAGATGTAGTATCTGATCCTGAAGGAAGCTATATGATTGTCATGGGTAATTTATTTAACCCCTTAACCGCCCTCTGCCGGATATATCCGGCACCGTTGTTTTATTGCTAACGCCATACTGCCGGAATTATCTGGCACATTTGCCTGTGGTTATGTGAATGCCTGGCACGTAGTACAACTGACAGTTTGGCGTGGGTATTATTACTACGTTGTATTTCGACAACTCTGCGCTTGTATTGGCCGATCACGTGATGTGATTCAAAAGTGAAAGCTGTGAATATGGCGAAACGTAAACTGACTTCAAGTGAGGCTTTGCAGGTGATTTTGGACAGTTCTGATCATGATTGTAGCAGTTCTGAAGAAGATTTTAGCGACAATGATGAGCAGCAACGTGCGCTGCATGATACTGTGAATGAAGACGCATCGGATGACGGCGATGAGTGGGTGTATCCCCAGCATCTCAACTGGACTGCTGCCCGAGGTGAACTACCTTTTCTGCATCCGTTTGAGGCAACGTGTGGCTTTATTGTTGATGTAAACAACTACACTGCTGAGCAGTTTTATGAGCTGTTTGTGTCACCTGATTTGATCAGACATTTTGTTCATCAGACAAATCTGTATGCAGCACAGTTTATTGAGAAAAATCCCAATTTACCTCCACATTCCCGTGTTCATGCTTGGTTTGACACTGATGAAAACGAAATGAAAAAATTCATTGGGATTTTGATGTTGATGGGAATAATCAGAAAACCAGATATTGAGATGTACTGGTCTACAGATCCTATGTATGCAACACCTATTTTTGCAGCTGTCATGACACGTAACCGATTCTCTTTGCTGCTGAAATTCTTTCATTTGAATGACAACAGAAATGAGCCAGATAAGAAAGATCCAAACCGCGACCGCTTGTTCAAGCTACGTCCTTTGATTGATCATTTATTTGAAGCATTTCAGTTGCCCTACATGCCAGGACCGTCAGTTGCAGTTGATGAAAGTTTATTGTTGTGGAAGGGCCGCTTACAGTTTCGACAGTATCTACCATTGAAAAGGGCACGGTTTGGTATCAAGATGTTTTGCTTAGCTGAGAATTCAGGTTACATTTATAGATTTCGTGTATACACTGGCAAAGAGGATCCTATGAGTAGTATTTCAGCAGTGTTGCCAGATGAATGTAAGGACTTTGGACTTTCAGAAAAACGCTGTCGTGTCTGTTCAAAGAAGGGTCAGCGTAGAGACGTCAACACCTTCTGCTCAAAGTGTCCCAGCAATCCAGGACTTTGTGCAGTTCCCTGCTTTGGCCTGTGGCACAGCAAACTCAAATACTGGGAATGAAACTATGATTGACTGAACTACTTTTGACTTTTGAATTACTTTTGACTGTTCCGTTTTGTAGTAGACAATAAATCCAGAAGCCTGAGAAAAGGTACATTTTGTGTTTTATTATGTGTTTGCCCATTTCTAGAACTTGCACAACATTTAGTGGTCAATACTGCTTGAATAAATGTAAAAAATGTAAAAAAAATGTAAAAAAGTAAAAAAACGAAAATTGTTCAGATTTCGCCTGGCGTGGGGAATATTTAGGGAGTTGGCGGTTAAAGGGTTAACTGTAAAGTGATTTTGATAAATATCTACGAAACCAATGTGGATTATAGGGACTTCATCCAAAACATATTTGCCTCCATTCCCAATGTGAATACTCATAAAATTATAATGATTGGGAATTTTAATTGTATTTTAAATTCCGACCTAGAATCTGTGGTCTGAATTTCCTGCCACAGGGGTGATGACATCTAACACTGCAAAGACAATTACACAGTTTGTAACTGATCACAACTTATCAGACTCCTGGAGATTTCTAAACCCAAACTCAAGAGCATATTCCTTCTACTCACCAGTGCATCACTGCTACTCAAGAATTAATTATTTCTTTGTAGATAATTTCTTGCCTGTGATTAAATCTTATAATTACAACACTATTATCATCTATTATCACCTTTGACCATGGAGCTAAAATCATTATGACCCACATACTCATCTCGCAACTGGCGTCTTAACCCACTTTTATTAGCAGATGAGAACTGTACAGAATTTATATCCAAGCAAATCAATTATTTTAGAGACAAATGCATCCTCAGAGGTCTCTGCAAGAATACTCTGGAAAACCCTGAAGGCTTTCTTAAGAGGGCAGATTATCTCATACCTTTCCCACAGAAGTAAATTGAAAACCAAGAAGGTATCAGAGCTAATCATTGAAATTACCAGAATAGATCAAGAACATGCCAGGTGTCCAAGTAAGGCACTTCATAGGAAAAGACAGGCTCTGCATTCAGAACCCAACCTCTTGACAACTAAAGAAACAGAACAGTTTATTTTTAAATCAAGGCATCATTAGTATGAACACGGAGAGAAAGCTAATAAGATCTTAGTTCAACAAATCCACAAGCAGGAAGTTCACAATGCAATCCCAGCAATCACCAACAAAGGCAGAGACAAAATCATTGACCATAAAAATATAATGCACATATTTAGAGACTACTCTAAGTCCTTATATTCTACTGAGTTTAAAGAAGATAAGACACAATCTAATGCATTTCTGGATGCATTACAGATACCACAAATAGATACTGTCCGTGCAGAGGAATTGGATAACCCTCTGGCATTATCAGAATTACTAGATGCTATAAACTCCAGAGTGGGAAAGCAGTAGGCCCTGATGGCTACCCTGCAGAATTTTATAAAAAATTCTCAATTAAGCCAGCTACCCTTTTATTAGCAACATTCACAGAAGCTAGAGACGATACATTGCTACCTCACACTTTTCGCCAATCATTAATTACCGTCTTTCCTAAGCAAAATAAGGACTTATTACTAACGTGCATCATACAAACCAATTTCACTTCTGAATAATGATGTTAAGATACTCTCCAAAGTCCAAGCTAGAAGAGTTGAGAAAGTGCTTCCTTCGGTAATATCACAAGACCAAACTGGATTAATTAAAGGCAGACACTTAGCTTCCAATCTTTGACACCTTTTTAATGTAATATATTCACCCACTAGGTCTAACATCCCAGAGATATTATTATCATTAGATGCTGAAAAAGCATTTGATATTGTGGAATGGAATTACCTTTTAACTACATTGGAGAAATTTGATCCATGCGCAAATGTTCGGGCCAAACCCAAACTACTGTATACCAGTCCAGAAGCTTCAGTTTATATTAACAACATTAATTCAGACTACTTCAAACGAGAACATGGTACTAGACAAGGATGCCCCTTGTCACCACTGCTTTTTGCAATTGCCATTGAGCCACTGCCAGTTCACTGTCCAAATGCTTGTGAGATAAAGCGGATTATCAAAGAAGGACTTGAACAGAATATTTCTCTATATGCAGATAATATGGTACTGTATATATCAGATCCACAAAATACTGTACCTCCAGTCCTAACAGAATTTCAAGAGATTTCTGGTCTCAAAATTACTTTGAATAAAAGTGTGCTCTTTCCAGTGAATTCTCAAGCACACAATATTAGATTGGACACCATCCCTTTAATCATCGGAGATCAGTTTAAATACCTAGGGGTAAACATTACTAGTAAACATAAAGGTCTTTACCAACAAAACTTTGCCGTCTTGTATAGATGGTCTACCCCTCATCTCACTTTAGCTAGAAGAATTAACACTGTCAAAATGAATATCCTTCCTAAGCTTCTTTTTCTATTTCAAAATATTCTAAAATACATCAATAAATAATTTTTTAAGAAATTAGATTCAACCATAACCTCATTTGTTTGGAATTCAAAACATCCATGTATCCAAAGTGTGACCCTACAAAGACCTAAGGCAGAAGGTGGCACGACTCTACCTAACTTTCAATTTTATTACTGGGAGGCAAATATACAAGCGATAAAAACCTGGACATTGACACAAATAGATGAACATACACAGGCTTGGTCTGCAATTGAAATAAAATCCTGTAGTACTTCTTCATATTCCTTGCTTTATACCCCAGTAAATACAAGTCATCGCCAATATACTAAGAAACCAATTTTACTTCATTCACTCAGAATAAGAAACCAATGTAGGAAGTATTTTAAGATAGAGAAGCTTTTATCTATGGCATCCCTGCACAAGAACCACCTTTTTCCATCCTCTCAAAAGTACGCAGTTTTTAATGTCTGGAAAACATTCAGGATTAAATCACTTAGAGATCTGTACAAAGACAACATATTTGCATCCCACAAACAATTACACTGCAAATTTAACTTTTCAGCAACACACTTCTTTGACTACCTTCAAATTAGAAACTGTTAAACAAAACCTGCCCAATTTTCCTCATCTCACACCTACCTCTATGCTAGAAAAAAATATTGATCAATCTTGAGGACTCGGACAGCATTTCCATAATACATAAAAACATTTTACAGTCCCTCCCTTTCAAAGATCCAAGAGTACGGTGGGAAAAGGATCTCTCACTCAACATATCAGAAATGGAGTGGAAGGTAGCAATGCACAGAATTCACTCGAGCTCCATATGCGCAAAGCATACAATTATTCAACTTAAAATTATATATCGAGCACATCTGTCTCGTTTAAAATTGTCCAAAATGTTTCCAGGGCAAAATCCAACCTGCGAACGTTGCAGTCAAGTTCCAGCCTCATTGGGCCATATGTTTTGGGTGTGCACGAAATTAACATCATTTTGGACCAAAATCTTTAAATCTCTTTCAGACAACCTTGGTGTCACAATCCTTCCTAATTCATTAACAGCTGTGTTTGGTGTACTTCTAGATGGGCTTAAAGTGGAGAAGGACAAACAAACTGATTGCCTTTATACTATACTATTGGCACATAGGATTCTTCCAGTTGAGCAAGAGAAGTCTAACTCACCTATTTTAGGTCAGTGGGTAACTGATGTTATATACTGCTTGAAATTGGAAAAAAATCAAATTCTCACTTAGAGGATCTGTACAAAACCTTTTCAAAACCTGGCAGGATCTAATTAATAACATTTTAGAATAAGCATTTAAATGGAGGAAGCAGATTCTCTCCCTTAATTTATCTATTTACTTATTTTTACTAGTTTAAAGTTTTAATCTGCTGGTCTAGCTCTCTTTCTCATGGGTGAGGATTGATGTGTTTCGAACCTAGTTTTGTTAACATTCCATACAAGCAAGTCAAGTTTATTTGATTTTAATAAATTCAATAAAATGTAAAAAGGAATTATGCTACTATTGTCTCAACTGTTGACGTTGGATTGTGCATTTCACTGTGCTTCAAAACATACCATACAAATGACACATTTTGACAGTATATACAGTTTTAGCATTATTACAGTAATCCCTCGTTATATCGCGCTTCAACTTTCGCGGCTTCACTCTATCGCGGATTTTATATGTAAGCATATTTAAATATATATCGCGGATTTTTTGCTGGTTCGCGGATTTCTGGGGACAATGGGTCTTTTAATTTCTGGTACATGCTTCCTCAGTTGGTTTGCCCAGTTGATTTCATACAAGGGACGCTATTGGCAGATGGCTGAGAAGCTACCCAACCAGAGCACGTATTACCTATTAAATAAAACTCCTCAAATATATTGTGAGC
>NC_041394.2:254187358-254254858 GCF_900747795.2 Erpetoichthys calabaricus
AAAAGAAGAACCGTGACTTCTAGAAAAAAATTATTTTCATGCAATACAACACACCATTCCATGCTGCAAAAAAAAAAAAAAAAAACATTGACTCCTTAGTTGTTATGGGCATAAAGGAAGAAAAAAATCACGGCGTGGCTGCCATCATCCCATGACCTCAAACCTATTGAGAACCTGTGACCGAGTCAACGTGTTTTCTGCTCATCAGTGGCTTTTTAATAGCTACTCTTTTAATGCTATGTATTTGCCTGACAGAAACTTTCCTTAGCAAGCCTTTATCTGACCAAATTCCTATACGTTGTGAATCACACACAAATCTTTTCACCGTCTGATAATCTCTTCAGTTTTTGTTAAAATATTGATTGTTTTCATGACTTTTGCAAGACGTTGCACTATTTCATGTTTTTCATCTTCAGAGAGATCTCTTTCTCTCCATACAGAACTGTGACTTACTTAATAATGTGGAACAACCTCTTTAAGTAGGTTTCCCTTTAATTAAGATCACCTGGCAAACTATTTAAAAAAACAGTCTGAGATTGACTTGAGTTATCTAAAAAGACATAAAACAAGCAAGAACTTTCATTGAAAAACTAAAACACAAACGTTTATAAAAAATGAAATTATACTGATGTCACTTGCATAATAATTTGGAACACAGTATAAATATATATTTAGAAAACAAAAAACTTACATTTGTTCTTTTACAGAGGTCATTGATAATGTGGATTCTGTGTACAAAAAGTGAACTACTGCATATGGACAAATTTGGCTAGGGATCATCATCGTTTTACCATCCTGAAATTCATATACATAATACTGAAACGAAAACAAAAATATGAAACTCAGTTTGACCCAATTATAAACATTCACATCGAACACGTCTAAACTATAATCCTGCTACAAAACAGAACATTAGTTTAGACCTACCTGGGTGCATTCAAAGGCTTGAAAGGAACTTGTTCGGGAACACACTGTGTCAATATTCTCAGAGACATGACAGTCATACCCAGACACTGGTTGAGTCAAATTATTAGTGTAGTTTTCTGTGACTGCTTTTACTTTTCCCTATAAAGATATTTTAACAATAATAAATATTAAAGGAGAAAAAAAAAATCATCTTCTGTGCCCAAACAAGAGCTATTTATAGCAGAGTTCCTCAACTACTATGGCCTTGGGACCCAGTTTTACCAAGTTAAGTTCACTGAAAACTAACAGACAGCAATCTTAAGAGTGAGGAGGGGGCAGCCGGGTGTCCCCTTACTGAAACAAGAGTGATTGGAAGAACAGGGAGAGGACAGTCCCTCTTGGTGAAAATAGTGCAATTGGAACAGCACCTTTCTCTCAGCAAAGCAAGAACAGCTAGAAGACTTTATTCTCCTTTGCTGACACAATCGTGGATAAAGAAGGGGAAAATACTATGCAGCACTGTCAAGCATTTTAGCATGCATCAGTTACTGATACAGCATACTTTTTGTGTGCTTATGACACAGCAAAGGCTACTCATGATTCACTGACAGAAACCTGGAATCCAAAACTTGGATGCAAAGTGGTGGTAGAGAAAAAACGATTTATAGTTATAATGGGTTCATGTAAGAGTTTAAGTCTGTAAACTTAATATACATTTTAGTTAGGCCACCAAAGATAACACAGATCAAGATGTAAAATCAGTCAATACCTAAGTTCAACAATATGGTCAGGGGAATGAAGACCAAATATATTAAGGAAAAAAGGACTTATCATAACAAAAGAGGGAACAATATAAAATGGTAAAGGGTTTTGGAAGCAAAATGTCCAAAAAAAAAAAAAAAGGGGCAAGTAAAATAAAATCCCTCACATATACCAGTCTACTGTTCTCACTTTTCTTCCTTTTTAGACCACTCTTCCTTCTGACACCTGAACTCTTGTCAACACTCCTTCCAACTCATGACTGTCTTATAAGTTTTTGCCTGGAACTGCTTTTGGGAAAAACTTGAGTTCAGAAAAGGTTCTCCTGGCAAAATCATCCCTAGTGGCTCCAAGTGTCCCTGCATTCCAGGATCCCCACCTTTCCATATAGGTACAGGACAGCACCTCAGACACTTGTCCATCATATAGAGAAGCAGATAAACATATTTGATATATATATATATATATAT
The DNA here is from genome assembly GCF_900747795.2 of Erpetoichthys calabaricus. Lineage (NCBI taxonomy): Eukaryota > Metazoa > Chordata > Cladistia > Polypteriformes > Polypteridae > Erpetoichthys > Erpetoichthys calabaricus. The sequence goes on from NC_041394.2 coordinate 254,189,494, forward strand.
ATATATATATATATATATATATATATATAAAATCTCTCTCTCCTGGTGGATTTCATGCATGCTGTACACTGTCATCAGGGCATGTCACTGGCAGTTGTGTTTCAGGAGTCACCGTTTCTGGGATGCAACACACAATATTATGGCATAATGCTTCCTATGAATAGTAGCCTGTTTTTGCTAACACTGAAAGCATTGTCAATGTACATAAAACCTGTGCATTCCAGATCCCAACTACTGTCCTGAACAGCAGAAGCCCTGTAGTTACAGTCCATACTGGACCCCCTTTAACAACATGAATTTGAAGATGCCGATTTCTACAGCACTAGATGCCTTTCAATGTACTAGGATAGTGCTTAAGTAATTTCAAACATATGTAACATCAGGTTCTTGTTTTAGCATATGAAATAAACATTTAGCACTGCGGGAATGTTGATAAATGCATGCTTGACATGCACACAATCAAAAACCTCTAACACTAACCTCACAATAAACTCCTAAATGACAATTCTCTTATGGAAAGCATTTTTAAAGTACATACCTTAACTAGACGGAAAATGACAATGTAACCAGATTTTCCATGGCACCACGGTTCTGGCTGTAAGCAATCCGAGTACTTAGAAACATAAACACCTTGGGGAAGAAAAAAAAAATTATTGAACATGCACAATTTGTCTGTTGCTCCATTACACTGAAGTCATCCCTCAGTTACACAATATTCAGTTCATGAAAGTCATTACTTTTGATCAACTACACTGTATATTAAATTCCATCAACAGATGTACATTCTCTATTCACAAGTCAGAAATTTCGTAAAAAATGAAAATTGGCTAACTTCTCTTTTCCTCCATCAAGGCAGACACACAAAAATATTTTGATTAGCAAACAGAATAATATTGGTAGCTTTTTCCGGACTATATCTCTATTCCTCCATCAAGGCAGATGCACAAAAATATTTTGATTAACAAACAGAATAATGCTGGTAGCATTTTCCGGACTATATCAATTGCTATCACAGCACACACTGCTAGATGACATTAAGCAGTTTGATCATTCACAACACTTATTTTGTTTTATCCATTATGTAAAACACATAGTAATTCAACTGAAAAATTGCACACTGGACACACCTTTCCAGATAAAAATGAACTAAAAATACTGTATATCAGGGATTGGAACCTTATTGTAAATGGTGCCCTGCTAAAACACGTGTTCTGGGAATGTTCTAAATTAAAAAAAAAAAAACAACCAAGATATTTTCTTATTTATCAGATTGCATTAGTTACAATTACTCCAAATGCCCTTACAACAGTATCTGAAGCTATTTCAGGTGGAATTAGGCTATCTAGCAATAACTGTGTTGCGATTTCCTGTGCTATAATACACAGTTAAGAGAATCCTAATCCACGCTGTATAAACCAATGAAGGAATGTAGGCATGAAACAAAACACATATCCCACAGTACAGTTCACACTGCAATTCAGGTCTCACGATACATTATCCCCATAATATGAAATCTTTATAAAGGAAATGTACAGTATATTTGGTATTACTTATTATTAGACTTTCAGAAATCAGAACACTGCAAAATAAATTCAAATCAGTATGCAAATATTCAAGTTTTAAGGTAGAAAGTAAAATGTATTTATAAAGTGCCTTTCAGAGACATGACATTACAAAGCACTGTACAACAAACTACATATAACAAAACAAGAAAAAAATAAAGAGAAACAATAAAATAGAATAACATGAACTAAACTAAGAATAAACTAAAAGACCAAGCACAGACAACTCAGCTGTGTTTAAAAGCCCACTTAAACAAAAATGTCTTAAGTTTCTCACTAAAAGAATCAATTAACTCAGCCATGCACAATGCTAATGGAAGACCATTCCAGAGCCTTGGCGCAACAGACTAAACCACACAATCATTATGTAGCTTGAGCCAGGTACAAGGGATGACTAAGAGACCCTGCTGCTCACACCTACAGTAAGTACCCAATAGGTTATATGGTGGTGCAGGAGGCCAGTGATATACTCAGGAGCTTGTCTGCAGAGAGCTCTACTGCTAAGCACCAAAATTTTAAAACAAATTCTAAAATAAACCAGAAGCCAGTGCAAAGCATACAAGATCAGAGTAATATGTGCCCTCCAACTACATCAAGTTAACAGCATAGCAGCTGCATTTTAAAACTAACTGTAACTGAGAAAGGGAGGATTTATTCAGACCAGCACTACAATAGTCAAGATGCAAGGAGATAAAAGCATGTACAAGCATCTCCAATTCTGGGCTTGGGACTACAGTCCTCAATTTAGAAAGATTTCTTAAATGAAAGAAAGAAGAGTGGCTAACAGACCTTACATGTGAATCTAGGCTTAACCACTGATCGAAAATAACCCCCAGATTATGCAAGTTTGACTTGGGCAATGTTTTTATGAGCTTACTCTTTTGTATTAAAATAAAATCTTAAATATTATAAAGAATACCAAGCTATAAAGATGGAGGCACACGCCAAATGACAGTTAAGTCCAGGAACGGTTGTGTTACTCAACAATGAAAGATGGTACTCTGAGAAGTAGCACCTTCCTACAGTTATGACCACATGAAATGCCTCATTTATATAGGGATTTTACTTATTCTATGCTTCGAGAGTCACTGCCTGTATTTTTGAACCTTCCTGAGCTTGTAAGGTATACTGTGAATATTGCTGGGGTTTAATGAATGCAGCGCTCTGGATACCTGTGTGACAGGTCACTCGTGAATCCAGTCCTGTCCATCTTCAGAGTAATATGTGGACAACTACAGTATTAACATAAAACATTTGCACTGCCTTAACATATTATGTGTTATCTGTTGCTCAGCACATGCAAGTAAGAATTTCACCTTACTTGTGCACAATAATGACCCTATAAAACTAAAATATAAAGTTACGGCACCAAATTTAAACTTATCTTTTTGTTTTCTGAGTTAACATCAAACATTGCTCCAACACTGGCTGTGCTTTTATCCTACATGATTGAATGAATTACTGACCTGTAGCTCCTGTCTGGATCTACGAAGAACTTGTTTTACTTCCTTTTAAGAAAAATGAGAATGTCAACACTCTGCATGAAGCTTGAGACTTTTCCATTGTGACAATATACCCTGTAGTTGAAACACTCACTGCATACAGACTAGGGTTGAGCGATACACCACTACTGGAAAAGTACATAAAAACCCAAATTTTAAAACAGTACGGTACCAGCATTTTGGGATTTTCTGTACCGGAAGTAAATGTTAGCTTACCACTCACCAGGAAGGCTGAGGTAAGATCTTGGGTATGGAGTTGTTATTTGCTTCAGAACTGTTTTAGTACCAGTACTGAGGTCCAAAAGCTGGTATCGATACCGAAGTTAGAAATCTTGTACCAATCCAACACTAATATATAGTCCAGACAGACTTATTGTTTGAAAAGAAAAACAAGCTCTCTCTCTCTCTGCCATGCTAGCAGGCTGCGTTGCAAGATGAACTGCTGTATAATTCTTCCGTGCTGTAATCGACCCCTATTTCTGCTTTAGTATCAGTGACAGATGTAATAATGTCTCAAAAACTTATTTTCACATCCACAGCTTGTGGGAGCTGTAGTAAGTGCAGGCGTTGCTTCCAGCAGCATTTGAATACATCATGAGAACTGTTCTAATATGATATTTGTGCTTTGCCAGATCCAGTACAGTTCAATTTGAAAACAAGCATGTGGATGCAGTGGTGCATTCATAAAACAATGTTGCAATTTGATGTACTCACCTGAGGATGTGACCCACCAAAAGTAAGTATATGTGTATGTGCGAAACACTTACTCTGCTGTTCAAACCCACTTTTCATGAACTGTGATGTCTATGCCATGCAAAGAAAATTTTCATTATTATGCAGGCAACCGAAGTGTGCTCAGCTCTGCTTTTGAAGAAAGATATTTTCATTTGCCATTGTTTTTCATTTCAGTCACATGGTAACATCATACAAAACACCACATTTCGTATTGGCAGTATTTTGTACTAAAAAATTAAATACAACAAAATTTTGTCCCATGCCTAAAAGAATGATTTCATATTATCTAAAACCAGACTTTTCAGAATTTGGCAAGAACTCATTAATGCAATTTTAAAATAATTTTGCTAGGACACTACCAATGTTTCTGCTAAACTAATAATTTTAATCAATATGCGAATGTATAACAAATTAGGCTTTTCTTCTTGTTTTATTACTAATCAGCACTTGGTTCTAGTTGAAGGATGAGGTTTTAGTGTGGTTTAATATTAAAAAGTCTTATTTGCAACATATGGAACTGTGTTTCTGCTTTAGCTATTACATAACATTTTTTTCAAGTGAAGTGTGCAATAGAAAAATACAATGCTCTGAAGTGCAGCTAATTAACCACTTACTGGTGTTAGTTTTAATCATATATCTGTATTTGTGGCTACAGTTTAAATTAAATTTAGTTAAATGTAAGTAAATTAAATGCATCTCTACACATACCTCTAATTAAAATTAAAACTATTTGTTTAGTTTATTTTTAAATATCAAGAAAAAAAGCTTCCTTACCTTTATTTAGATCTCCTAATGTAGAAAAAGAACCATTTCCAACTTTCAAACCAGTCTCACAAAGTATCTTTGCCTTCAAGAAAGAATTGTATTCTTTTAACACAGAATTATGGCAATGTATTTTTTCTACAAACATGCATTTCACTGTAACAATGATATCTCAGATTACTAAACTAATTAGTTGAGTGTGACAAAAAATCTACATAATTATGTATCATTTCAGTTAAACATCTTGAGTGATATCTTCATTTTCAACCTTTGCACAAGTGGTAAAACTGATTTTATTTTTTGAAGGCACAAGAAATAAACAACAACAAACAGAGAGCCTTAAGAAAAATGTAGGAGCACTCAACTATAACTGTTTTTCCAAACTAGAATAACCTTGCACCAGTTTTACTTTCTGGCTCTCTCCCAGCTGAGGAAGATGTGGAACATGAGCATGCATATGTAAATATTATTCCTGTACCCTACAACATATGCTTCCCTTACTCGGGCACTGACTGGTCCAGAAAACCAAAGTAAAGTGGGTAAGGTGTGTGGGATTGACATGCAAGGCTCAAACAAAATGCAAAAATCTTCGGGATTGCTGCTGTTTTCCTTTACAGCCTAGAAGAGACCTTGCTTGAAACATATTTTATAAACGAAGACAGTGGAGTTATGAACGTTTGAAAGGAGGTCCATGGTGATGTGCTTCTCATATCAGCAACTGGAAGATATGCTTGGTAGGCTCAGGTTATAACATTACTGTACATGCAGGAGCTTAGCTATTACTATCCTTTGTCTAGTTCAACCTGCAAGTTAATAGCACTGTTTTATGCACTTAAATTATTTACATATATTTGCATTGAACCTTCCGGGATAAAAAAAAAAAAAGTTTAATATTCTATAAAGCAGTGTCCTTTCTCTTCCACTTGAGGCCAAGAATGAATCATCATTTACAAGAACAGGAATGGGATTGTGACATTAAATTTAGCCAAACTGTACCACTGAAGAATTAACTGTATTTATAAATGGTGGATCTATTACTATTTGGCCTGAAGTCAGAGTCATCACACTATACTGAGCATCAGGTTTTTAGGGGAAACAACTGCAATATTTTGCAGAGACAGTGATAATGGCCATTGAAGTACAACACTTTGATATATGGGCTCAATGTAAATAATGGAGTTTACAGAAATAGCCACAAGGCAGAAACCAATGCTGGAGCAGGTACCAATTCATTGTAGCCATTATAAATCAGAACATTGTTTTTTTTTTCTTCTTCAAAAATGCAGCCAATTTTTCACAAAGTAACCACATTTCAGAAGTAAAGGTAACACCGCAAAATAGAACTCTGATGGAGGCAATGAAGTCACCTTTATCAAACATTTGCTTTATGTTTGAGCAGAGTTTAGAATGCTGATGAAGTTGGTTTGATCCTCTTGCGTTTCATACTGTAGAAGATTCAAGCAAAATATATTTATAGGCTAAGATGTTTTTTCACCCATTTGTTCTACAAGTGACTGTGTTTCTTTGCAACATTTACCATGGTTGCATGGTCAGCAGGGTTTTGCATTATGAGCACCAGAATGATTTTGACCAAACCAGTAATAAGAGTGAGGTTTGTCTTTCCTTGTTTTATCTGGCATAGCTGGGGCCAGTGGGATCCCAGGGGCTTTCTTTCCAATTCATGATGAAAATATTCATGGCCTATGATTTTTCTATCTGGTGTCCTGATGAGAAGAGTTTTTGCAGTTGACAAGGTTACAAACAGCTCTATGATGCATCACATTATTGCTTTCAGTGCATTTTTATTTAGTGTTCATTTGTGTGGTAGTGGATTATTATTTAAACTATTTACTCATTAGATAAAAACACCATTATACAGTGATCCCTCGCTATATCGCGCTTCGCCTTTCGCGGCTTCACTCTATCGCGGATTTTATATGCAAGCATATTTAAATATATAACGCAGATTTTTTGCTGGTTCACGGATTTCTGAGGACAATGGGTCTTTTAATTTCTGGTACATGCTTCCTCAGTTGGTTTGCCCAGTTGATTTCATACAAGGGACGCTATTGGCAGATGGCTGAGAAGCTACCCAACTTACTTTTCTCTGTGTCTCTTGCGCTGACTTTCTCTGATCCTGACGTAGGGGGTGTGAGCAGGGGGGCTGTTCGCACACCTAGACAATACAGACGCTAGTCTAAAAATGCTGAAAGATTATCTTCACGTTGCTACCTTCTGTGTGCAGCTGCTTAGTGAAGCAACATGCTGCACAGTGCTTCACATACTTAAAAGCTCAAAGGGCACGTATTGATTTTTCACTCTTTGTTTTTATCTGTCTCTCTCTCTCTCTCTCTCCCTGCTCCTGACGGAGGGGGTGTGAGCTGCCGCCTTCAACAGCTTTGTGCCGCGGTGCTTCGCATACTTAAGCCAAACAGCCCTATTGATTTGTTTGCTTTGCTCTCTGTTTCTGACAGCCTGTGCTCCTGACACGCACTCTGTTGAAGAGGAAGATATGTTTGCATTCTTTTAATTGTGAGACAGAACTGTCATCTCTGTCTTGTCATGGAGCAGAGTTTAAACTTTTGAAAGAGAGACAAATGTTTGTTTGCAGTGTCTGAATAACGTTCCTGTCTCTCTACAACCTCCTGTGTTTCTGCGCAAATCTGTGACCCAAGCATGACAATATAAAAATAACCATATAAACATATGGTTTCTACTTGGCGGATTTTCTTATTTCGCGGGTGGCTCTGGAACGCAACCCCCGCGATGGAGGAGGGATTACTGTATTTTCCATAAGCACCATGCTCATAAGTATAGTCCAAGAAGGCCGAACATTCTGGACACTGTGCTCTCTTGATGGTTCAATTATCATATTTAACGTGGTTTTCATCTGAGCAATTACAGGTAGTTTAACACTAGAATTACGAGAGTCTACGAAAAAACTCGTAGATCCGACCCACCTTAAAACCGTTCTCACCTCTCCTTTGTCTTCTAAATGTGCCGATTAACACGAGCAGCTAGCAGCCGGCTATTCCATCCCCCACCGCCGCAGAACGTTCACTAAGTTTTCCCAGCTCATGCCTTGTTTGATTATCTGGGAGCGACTGCACTGCTGGAGTTTGAGTTGAAATAATAGGTCGCTATTTGGAACACACGCAGTTCATGTGTGTTCCGTTTCTACAGTAATCTGTGTAAACACATTTTTAAAACAGAAACGTTTTTCATATTTTACTAGTAAATGACAAAATGTAGGCATAAACTATATAATGTATGAAGCCTGAAGTCCAAAGATCAAGTAAACACTTTCACAAAAGGTTCAAGGATGAAGCAACACCTTCCGTGGCGTAGTGGTAAGATTTGTTGACTTGTAATCAAGAGTCCACGGTTCGATCCCCACTCACTCCTATATTTGCCTTTTTCAGTAGTGAGCTCCTCTTTTTGTTAATATTATACAGTACACACATACATTTGGTTTGCGTCTGTAACACACGGTGTGCATTTATAGGACTTGTAAAAGTTACCTTTTTTTTTTTTTTTTTTTTTTTTACTTCTCTCTAAATCACGACCACGATACATACTACCGCCCTCCCTCCCACCCAACCAGGGATCTGACGCTGTTCATGTTAATCAGCACATTTAGAAGACAAAGGAGAGGTGAAAACGGTTTTAAGGTGGGCTGGATCTACGAGTTTTTTCGTAGACTCTGGTAATTCTAGTGTTAAGGAGTTCTATTTCCCCACTTGTTCCCAAAAGGGTGTATTCATTCTGGGCTTGCTATACGTGATATAGGGCAACTGTTACATAAACAGAAACCTTGCAATATACAAACAAAGCTGGGTGCAGGGCTTCATTTTTAATCCTGCACCTGCTTTCTCCTGTCGTAAATCTGAGCACTCAGTTCTATCTGGTCCTACAGATATTTATGCCTGCTCCTGCTCTTTCCAGGAATGAATGGGATAGATGAACTTCTATGACAAGACTGAAATTTCATCAATGCTTTCTATATAATAGCAGGGAGCAAATCTTGCCTCTCTGAAACACAACATGGGTAGGGAACATTAAGAAACACATACTGTATGCTAGAGTACTCGACTTGTGTCCACTGTACCTTAAAAATCTGCCACAACTGTTGCAGCTCAGATAATTCTGTTTCTTTCCAGTGAAAACATGGCCCAAAAATATGACGTCAACACTTTTTTTTTTTTAAACTACTCCTATAATTTCCATTTTGCATTGCCCGTTTCAGATCTGACAACTCTATCTTCCAAATATGCTTTGAATATCTGGCACTCAAAAATGGCATAGTGAAAATAATAGCATTACAATCGGATCTCTAGTATGAATAAAAATTATTTCTTGTTTAATAAAATGTTTACTTGTTCATATTGAAATAAACAAGATTTTTCTTTCCTGGAGTTTCAGTGATATTTAGGCCAAGTTTATACTTCATGCGATGCGACGTATGCTCCAGCTGCCGCTCCTGCTACGCAAGCATTTTACTGTTTATACTTAAGCGCATACTTTATGTAAATCAGGAAGAATCCACCAGGTGGCAGTGTGAGATATTATCACGGTGAGAATAGGTTCGGCTTCGCTGTGTTGTGAATTGCCTGGAACACCCATTAAAAGCCCGTTGACACCTTACTGCAGTATCTCTGAAAAGGATGTGTAATTATTAAATCCATCAATCCATGGATGTGTCCATTCCAGCAAGCATTGGGCACAAGGCAGAAACAATCCCTAGATGGGGCATCAGCTCATCGCAAGGTGAATACAAAAACTCACATACACTGACATCATTTTAGTGTCACCAAATCTGCATATCTTTGGAAGGAAACCAGAGCACACTGTGGAAACCCAGAAGGAAAACATGTAAACACCAGGCAGGGAATACCAGTGACGTGATTCCCTGCGAGACAGCAGTGCTACCGCTCCGCCACTGTGTCACCCCCATGTGTGTAATTATTAACAGTATTCATTATTTAAATGAAATTAACGATTTATCTGTAAAATGTAATATACATACTTTAATGCATTTCATCATGAATGTGACATCAAGTATAAATCTAAGGATTCTAAATGTGCAGAGATTTGGAATATCATACATTTAATGTGTTCTGTGTGGTGATCTATTGCTGTTTGCCGCTGCTGTCAGGTCAGAAGGAAGCCCCAGAAAAAAAAAAAAAAAGACAGCACAAAAGATGGTATGCAAGACTTAAAATTTATTTTGTGTCATTACGATTGGGAATATGCGATGCTTCAACATAAAAGCACCACAAATGCATGTGTATGTCGGAATTTTGCTTCAGCACATCGAACCATTCATCAAACATCGAAGCGCGCTCATCGATCCTGTAGGATCCTCAAAGCAGCTTTCTGTCACATATAGATAGTAAACAGAGACTCTGATGTCACATTCCAACTTTTATCACACTGCGCCCCCCCCCCGACATTTTGCTGGTACTGCAACCCGCGCAGGCGTCATGTTAATTTCTGAGGACCTGCTCAGAGGACGCATCAAATGAATGCTGGGAATGCATGGCAGCCATGATGCGTGAGCGTACGCATTCTGTGCGTGAAGTATAAAACAAGCCCTGACCACCCATTCCTACTTTCATGGCAGTGGAAAGATTCCACTCAAGAGATCTCACTTCTGATGCACACCTCAAATTTACTGCAATATAATGTTATGTCCACAGTCACTAGGCGAACAAAATGAGGATAGTGTAAAGCAGATGCTACAACAGACTTAAGTCAGCACCTGCACATGTTCCTTTAATGTCGTTTGCACTACTGATCTATCCATGTTGTATTTTTTTTGTACCTTTCCCTTTCTCTTCCTGGACTTGTGTCTAGAAAAGGTGGCTAATAACCTTCTTAACCAATGCCTCAAAAGCTACTTCCTAGTGAAACCCAGAATTGAAAGGACAGGTAGCAACAAAATGTATCACTAGAAGAGTAGAAGGCTGCCTTTTCACCATTTTTCAGGATAGAGGTTGTGGTATAATTAAGCTGCAAGGGAAGTAAAGCATGCCCATAATTAAGTGTCACATGCAAATGTAATGTATTGTTTGTTGAATGATGCTTTTGTCTCATTATTATCAACTAGCTGTGTTACCTGTCTTAAGAATGGTTGAAATCTTAAGTAATCAACATAGACCTCAGAGTTAAAGTTTGCAGGGCACCATCTACTGGAATGTATTCAGTAATGCATGTAGTCATACAATTTATTGCATTTTTTCATTTCAACAAATGGCATATCACAAAATTTTGTAATAATAAAATGCATTTTATTAACTACAAATGTTTGTGATGTGCCATCTGTTAAACAGCAGTGACATTGCAATCAGACAGACACATATCCTTTTGGTTCGGTGGCAACTGGGCGAAAAGACAACTTGGCGACATCCTTTACCAGTTAGGTTGAAAGAGATTTTTAATGATATTTAAATGACAACATAGGGCGCCGAAAAATCCACAGAATCACCTGCTTTATGAGAGTCCCAATACGTTGAGAGTAAAGGTATTCCTTAAGCTGTACTCGCAGGTCACCTTTTGTATTCTAAATAATGTTATCATAGGATTAGCAATTTTGGTTGCTGAAGTTAATGTAAGATAGAGTTTGTTCCATCTGCAGAATAAAGTTTGTTCGTCAATTATATAAATTTATTTTCAACATTTTAAATCACGTTGTCATTTAATTATAATTATAAAATCTCTTTGAACCTATTACCTAACTGGTAAAGGATGTTGCTGAGCTGTATTTCGCCAACTTCTTTCTACGCCGGGTTGTCTTTTCGCCCAGTTGCACCTGAACGATATTTTATTAAGATGAATGCTTGTGATCAAGTCAAGAGATGCTACAAAGTGGCATTTTTAATCCAGATCACCTGGCAACAGCAGGGGCAAATTAATGAAGGGACTTTCAAAGAATTTAATTATCTTATTAGATGGAGAGTAGAGACACTGTTTAATGCTCCACTCAACTGGTGACATTTTAGAAATGACAATGAAAAGATTAACAGGAATAATTAATAGCAGTGAACTTAACCAGACTTAAGTCATCACATATATGATTCACATTTCATGTTAGTTGGTTGAAAACCAGAAAGTGCTACAGATGAACGGTTCTTGTTCACCTATCCAACAAGATAGAAAGAAAAAAGCTTTTTTGGAATATTAGGCACAAGTTTAATTTTACAACTCTATCTTGAGATGGACAGGAACAGCTGTGCAATTTGTCTTGGACAAGTGAAACAGAAGTTATGGTTTTCCCACTAGGGAATTTTTCTTTAATTGTAAACCACTGTCTTTTTTACTGATCCAGTACCCACGGCATTGCCATACACCGAGATAGGCTTTATCATCATGTCGCCATAATTTCTACAACAATTAAGGGTTAAAATTAGAATCCAGTTTTTCTTCCTGAATCTTACATCATATTGGTAAATGCTGCTACATTCTTGAATTCATGTTAGTAAAATGTCTTCTGCAAAACTGAGTCATCAGTAATCAAGATTTGAGAAGAGGTTTAAATGTTACATGTTGCTGAATGAAAAGAATAAGAAACCACATGAATTTACATGACACATCTACAAAGAAGTGAAAGTGGACCGATTGTTAATGTAAAATATTTAAATTATCTAAACTATAGACAAACAGTAACTCTTGCTTTTAGGATTCTACCATTGCCAGCACAATAGTATCTTTGGCCAACTATCAGCATTTGACTACATGATGAGCAAGTATCATCTAAGCTGAATCAACCATATGTAGTGTACTTGTATTTCATCTGGTCTTTATCAGGAGCATCCAAAACTGTTAGTGGCTTTTTTCTTTTTAAAGGGAAATTACTTTTTTAATTTTACTTATGTACAAGCACACTTCAATGAACTGGTGTTCCATTCATGGATGAGTGTTGTCTTGCATGTTCACCTGAAACTTAACTATAACATGAAGTTTTAGAAAATGGTTTAATGGAACTTTCATGAGTTCAACACAGATCCAATATAGTGCTGAATCAGGACTGTCAAACATTTGGAACTACTGTGTAAATTTCCAGATATGTAGGGCCTGAAGCTGATGTAATGTTCAAAATTTTAAAAAGCACCATAGCACAGCTGAGGTCTTGCTGCTCTGAATATTATAAACTAATTGTTTTTTTTTCAGATGATTGTTGTTATTCTGAGCAATGTCTGAGCTTAACTGCATAATGCTTACTATGTTATGCTGCATACTACCACATTCTCTCCACTGAGCGCTTAGCAGGCTCCTGTCAATCATGGAGAACCCGCTGCATCCACTAAACATCATCTCCAGTCAGAGGAGCAGCTTCAGCAACAGACTGCTGTCACTGTCCTGCTCCACTGACAGATTGAGGAGATCGTTCGTCCCCCACACTATGCAACTCTTCAATTCCACTCTTGGGGTGGTAAACGTAAAGTATCTATCGATCTATCTATTGATCACGTGAAGTCATACATGCACTACTGAGGTAATTCTGATATTAAAGTCAAAATTCAACAAAGGACAGATGTTGCTACAGCTATTTAAAGTTTGCATCCAATCAGGGAAAACATATGCAGGCTATACTGCAATTGTGTTACTTATAAAAATATAAAATAGTTCTGGGATCCCCCTTTCCCCCCCCAAGTAATTTAACAACTGCACTGTGCAAAAGTGGACAATACAGCATAGTAGCCAATATCTCACTGCTGAAAGTAATCCTTTGATTCCTGAGGTCAGCTCTGTAGATAAAAGCTTTCATAATTGTAACAAAGTTATTACAGTTTATAACAGAACCATACTGTGCATACTGTATACAACTAGAAATTAAATACAGTAATCCCTCGCTATATCGCGCTTCGCCTTTCACGGCTTCACTCTATCGCGGATTTTATATGTAAGCATATTTAAATATATATCGCGGATTTTTCGCTGCTTCGCGGGTTTCTGCGGACAATGGGTCTTTTAATTTCTTGTACATGCTTCCTCAGTTGGTTTGCCCAGTTGATTTCATACAAGGGACGCTATTGGCAGATGGCTGAGAAGCTACCCAGCTTACTTTTCTCTGTCTCTTGCGCTGACTTTCTCTGATCCTGACGTAGGGGGATTGAGCAGGGGGGCTGTTTGCACACCTAGACGATACCGACGCTCGTCTAAAAATGCTGAAAGATTATCTTCACGTTGCTATCTTTTGTGCAGCTTCCTGAAAAGACATGCTGCACCGTGCTTCGCATACTTAAAAGCTCGAAGGGCACGTATTGATTTTTTTATCTCTCTCTCTCTGCTCCTGACGGAGGGGGTGTGAGCTGCCGCCTTCAACAGCTTTGTGCCGCGGTGCTTCGCATACTTAAAAGCCAAACAGTCCTATTGATTTGTTTGCTCCTTTGAAGAGGAAGATATGTTTGCATTCTTTTAATTGTGAGACTGAACTGTCATCTCTGTCTTGTCATGGAGCACAGTTTAAACTTTTGAAAAAGAGACAAATGTTTGTTTGCAGTGTTTGAATAACGTTCCTGTCTCTCTACAATCTCCTGTGTTTCTGCACAAATCTGTGACCCAAGCATGACAATATAAAAATAACCATATAAACATATGGTTTCTACTTCGCGGATTTTCTTATTTCGCGGGTGGCTCTGGAACGCAACCCCCGCGATGGAGGAGGGGTTACTGTATTCCAAATTGAAAGAACTTTACATTGTATGATGGCAGCCATTCTAGTTTTGTGCTCTGTCTTTGTCTGCTTTTTTGTGTTAAATTCTTTGTCACCATGCAAAGTCATAACATATAATAACATATACGCAGGAAAAACTTCTAAATATCAGTTGCAGTGTGCCATCTGATGTGACACCAGATATTACAGCTACATCTATGGATCTTACAACTTTGCTGATCACAGGTGCTCATGCAACTAAACTGGTAGCCCAACAGCGAAGAACAAGAGGCAGACGAGCTGGCTTCCTGGTTCAATTCAGGAAGCGAGTACTACAGCAACCACTGCCTGGAATATGTCTGATGTGTTCTTGCTGGCAAACAAAGTCTACAAGCTACAAATGTTAATACTCACTAAAATGGACATATCTTTTTTACCTGCTCTGTACTTTACTGAAACGTGGCTGAATTGACTCTACTGCCAAGTCTGCATTAAACTTACCTGACTTCACCAGGTAACAAACAGACTGCGTTACTGAACTCTGCAAACATTCGGAGGTTGGGAAGCGTGCTTCTACATTAATCACGGTTGGTGTAGGAATGTAACAGTTCTTTTCAAATCATGCTCTCCCAACCTAGAATTGCTTATTATAAACTGTAAGCCATTTTATTTACCACACAAGTTTTCCTCAATAATTCTTGCTGGTGTTTAGAGCTGGGAAAGATGTGCAGCAGGTTAGGGTGATAAAGGATAAAGATGGAAACGTACTCACAAGCGAGGAGAGTGTGATGAGTAGATAGAAAGAGTACTTTGAAAGGCTGATGAATGAAGAGAATGAGAAAGAGAAAAGAGGTTGGATGATGTGGAGATTGTGAATCAGGAAGTGCAACAGATTAGCAAGGAGGAAGTAAGGACAGCTATGAAGAGGATGAAAAAATGGAAAGGCTGTTGGTCCAGAAGACACACGTATGAAAGCATGGAGGTGTTTAGGAGAGATGGCAGTGGAGTTTTTAACCAGATTATTTAATGGAATCTTGGAAAGTGAGAGGATGCCTGAGGAGTGGAGAAGAAGCGTACTGGTGCCGATATTTAAGAATAAGGGGGATGTGCAGGACTGCAGTAACTACAGGGGAATAAAATTGATGAGCCACAGCATGAAGTTATAGGAAAGAGTAGTGGAAGCTAGGTTAAGAAGTGAGGTGATGATTAGTGAGCAGCAGTATGGTTTCATGCCAAGAAAGAGCACCACAGATGCAATGTTTGCTCTGAGGATGTTGATGGAGAAGTTTAGTGAAGGCCAGAAGGAGCTGCATTGCATCTTTGTGGACCAGGAGAAAGCATATGACAGGGTGCCTCGAGAGGAGTTGTGGTATTGTATGAGGAAATCGGGAGTGGCAGAGAAGTACGTAAGAGTTGTACAGGATATGTACGAGGGAAGTGTGACATTGGTGAGGTCTGCAGTAGGAGTGACGGATGCATTCAAGTTGGAGGTGGGATTTCATCAGGGATCGGCTCTGAGCCCTTTCTTATTTGCAATGGTGATGGACAGGTTGACAGACGAGATTAGACAGGAGTCCATGTGGACTATGATGTTTGCCGACGACATTGTGATCTGTAGCGATAGTAGGGAGCAGGTGGAGGAGACCCGGGAGAGGTGGAGATATGCTCTAGAGAGGAATGAAGGTCAATAGGAACAAGACAGAATACATGTGTAAATGAGGAGGAGGTCAGTGGAATGGTGAGGATGCAGGGAGTAGAGTTGGAGAAGGTGGACGAGTTTAAATACTTGAGATCAACAGTACAGGGTAATGGGGATTGTGGAAGAGAGGTGAAAAAGAGAGTACAAGCAGGGTGGAATGGGTGGAGAAGAGTGTCAGGAGTAATTTGTGACAGACAGGTATCAGCAAGAGTGAAAGGGAAGGTCTACAGGACGGTAGTGAGACCAGCTATGTTATATGGGTTGGAGACAGTGGCACTGACCAGAAAGCAGGAGACAGAGCTGGAGGTGGCAGAGTTAAAGATGCTAAGATTTGTACTGGGTGTGACGAGGATGGATAGGATTAGAAATGAGTACATTAGAGGGTCAGCTCAAGTTGGACGGTTTGGAGATAAAGTCAGAGAGGCGAGATTGCGTTGGTTTGGATATGTGCAGAGGAGAGATGCTGGGTATATTGGGAGAAGGATGCTAAGGATAGAGCTGCCAGGGAAGAGGAAAAGAGGAAGGCTTAAGCAAAGGTTTATGGATGTGGTGAGGGATGATGAGTGTAACAGAACTAGATGCAGAGGACAGAAAGATATGGAAGAAGATGATCTGCTGCGGCAACCCCTACCAGGAGCAGCTGAAAGAAGAAGTAGTTTACACTTGCCGCGCTAAGGTTCATGAAGTGCAGTGGCAACTCACTGATGTAATCACAGAGATTGAAAAAGACAACCCAGATTCACAATTCATTATTTTGGGCAATGTTAACCATGATAATTTTAACTAGGCCCTCCCTAAATATCAACAGCAAATAATGTGTCCTACCAGAGATGGAAATATTCTAGATCACTGCTATGTTGCTATTAAAGATGCTTATCAGGCCTTCTATTTTAATCATACTATCTTTTTATTTTTGTGTATTGCCCTTGTATGCAGCATCAGATTTTATAATTTTTTTATTTATTGTTTATATTTTATCTTTTTCAGTCCTTGTATATGCACCAATACTATCAAGACAAATTTCAACTACACATTAGTGTACCTGGACAATAAAGTAAATTCTGATTAATGGACCTGACATCTATAGATTAGTTGTGGGTTTCTTTGTGATAATACCTTAATAACACATTTACCTGAGTTTCATTTTTGCACAAAATGAAGCCAAATGACTCCTTCAGTTCTTCATCACTATATCCCTTCTGCTGTTTTTCAGCTCGATTAGAATTATACTAAATAGGAATAATAAAAACAAGGTTAAATGCTTCAATATTCTGAAAAGTAAAGTTGTTGTAAAAAAGCAGTTTAAAAAAATACCTTTTCCAAAAGTTTTTGATTTTGTACTAAATATGTCTCGTCATATGTAAAAACATTTTCAGACTCAGGGTTCATATAACTTCTGTGTAGAATGGGAAGGATCTTCTCTGTAAAGACAGTTGATTCTAAAGATACTTTTATATAGAGATCTGAGGAAAGAAAAAAAACTTATTTATAATCATTCTTAACTGTCACAGAAATGGCATCACAGCTTAATGGCAGCATATATATCCTTCATTTTTTTTTTTTTTTTATATTTTACAGAAGAGGGTAAATAAACCAGTTGATCCAGATGAAATTCTTCTTGTAGTGTTGTTTTATGGGCTTTTAAAAAAACCCACAGTGATGTGCAGTTAAACCTGATTGGTGCGATAATGCAAATAGGAACAGAAAGAACATGAAAAAGTTACGTTTGTTTGGTGGTCACAGGATAAGTAAGAATATGCTCTTTTATTTGTTCAAAAGCGTTGAATACCTACTACTGAGTACATCTGAGCAGCAGAGTATTAAGCATTTTGATGAATAAGATGCAGGATGAAAAGTATACCTAAATACATTATTTGGTTTCTATGCAAAACCTTTAAACTACACCACAACAGAGATTTCCCAATGTATTAATGAAACACCAAGAGGGTGCAGGGCACATGGCGCTTGGTCTGCATGTTACATAACCTCTGTGCAACTTTCATGCGTCTATGAGTTATTACTGCATTTGAGACTGATGTTTTCCAGTTTCCAATCAATAGTGTTGTTTATGCCTCAACTGCATCTCTGTGTTTTAAGTACATTATACAAGAATGTGTAGAGAACAACATGTTTGTGAGAGAGCACAGTCCTGCTGCCCTAAGTGAACTGATTTCATGGTAGAAGAGAAATGGGCTGAATGTGAAATGCAAGTGCAACAGGAAGGAAGAGAGCAAAAATGACTGGAATCCTCGTACTTCAATTTATTTATTTATTTATTTTTATTTCATCTGAGGAAATACAAAAATGGTAAAGTTTACATATTTCCCAAGCTCCCGGAAGTTATGTGACGTGGCATTCCTTAGACCCAACCTACCTCATTTACCATATACAGGTGCTGGTCATAAAATTAGAATATCATGACAAAGTTGATTTATTTCAGTAATTCCATTCAAAAAGTGAAATTTGTATATTAGATTCATTCATTACACACAGACTGATGTATTTCAAATGTTTATTTCTTTTAATGTTGATGATTATAACTGACAACTAATGAAAGTCCCAAATTCAGTATCTCGGAAAATTAGAATATTGTGAAAAGGTTCAATATTGAAGACACCTGGTGCCACACTCTAATCAGCTAATTAACTCAAAACACCTGCAAAAGCCTTTAAATGGTCTCTCAGTCTAGTTCTGTAGGCTACACAATCATGGGGAAGACTGCTGACTTGACAGTTGTCCAAAAGACGACCATTGACACCTTGCACAAGGAGGGCAAGACACAAAAGGTCATTGCTAAAGAGGCTGGCTGTTCACAGAGCTCTGTGTCCAAGCACATTAATAGAGAGGCAAAGGGAAGGACAAGATGTGGTAGAAAAAAGTGTACAAGCAATAGGGATAACCGCACCCTGGAGAGGATTGTGATACAAAACCCATTCAAAAATGTGGGGGAGATTCACAAAGAGTGGACTGCAGCTGGAGTCAGTGCTTCAAGAACCACCACGCACAGACGTATGCAAGACATGGGTTTCACCTGTCGCATTCCTTGTGTCAAGCCACTCTTGAACAAGAGACAGCGTCAGAAGCGTCTCGCCTTAGGACTGCTGCTGAGTGGTCCAAAGTTATGTCCTCTGATGAAAGTAAATTTTGCATTTCCTTTGGAAATCAAGGTCCCAGAGTCTAGAGGAAGAGAGGAGAGGCACAGAATCCATGTTGCTTGAGGTCTAGTGTAAAGTTTCCACAGTCAGTGATGGTTTGGGGTGCCATGTCATCTGCTGGTGTTGGTCCATTGTGTTTTCTGAGGTCCAAGGTCAACGCAGCCGTCTACCAGGAACTTTTAGAGCACTTCATGCTTCCTGCTGCTGACGAACATTATGGAGATGCAGATTTCATTTTCCAACAGGACCTGGCACCTGCACACAGTGCCAAAGCTACCAGTACCTGGTTTAAGGACCACGATATCCCTGTTCTTGATTGGCCAGCAAACTCACCTGACCTTAACCCCATAGAAAATCTATGGGGTATTGTGAAGAGGAAGATGCAATACGCCAGACCCAACAATTCAGAAGAGCTGAAGGCCACTATCAGAGCAACATGGGCTCTCATAACACCTGAGCAGTGCCACAGACTGATCGACTCCATGCCACGCCGCATTGCTGCAGTAATCCAGGCCAAAGGAGCCCCAACTAAATATTGAGTGCTGTACATGCTCATACTTTTCATGTTCATACCTTTCAGTTGGCCAACATTTCTAAAAATCCTTTTTTTGCATTGGTCTTAATTGATATTCTAATTTTCCGAGATGCTGAATTTGGGACTTTCATTAGTTGTCAGTTATAATCATCAACATTAAAAGAAATAAACATTTGAAATACATCAGTCTGTGTGTAATGAATTAATCTAATATACAAGTTTCACTTTTTGAATGGAATTACTGAAATAAATCAACTTTGTCATGATATTCTAATTTTATGACCAGCACCTGTATACTTGTGGAAAAGCCGATCCTCAAATGTTTAACCAAGATACCATGAAAAATGTGACACCCTCAAATAAACCAAATGTGAAGAAATAAAGTTAAATTGGTTCTGGAAAATAGAACTTTAATTTTGAAAGTAACAAGTAACCTAATATAATGCTTATTTTACTGAAGTAAAAATATGTTACTTAACCTCCTTAGTGTTAGACCCGAGAGTCACTTGGGCTGTAAAAACAGTGCTGAAAGCATTAGTCCTGAACATCAATTGGGCGTCAATTGGAGGAATTTTTTTTTCTGCATTACTGAGGGTTTTGTTAAAGTGACCCCATCTGCCGTTCTTATATTTGCTCATATTTGTACCTGCATACATATTGCAAAAAGTGTGCAGAAACCCTTGCAGCACACAGTGTCCTGAGCAAAAGTTTTGTCACTGAATTGCTGAGGGTTTTGTTAAAGTGACCCATCTGCCATTCCTTTTATTGTTCATATCTTGCCCTGTCGTAATGGAAGTGTGCATTGAATATCCAACAGGCTCCCATTTTCCCACTCAAAAGTCTTATTCATACGTACTTTTAATTTTTCCCCCCAAACGGTTTACCAACATAAGTAATAAAAGTGTTCAGAAAACAACACTGCTCAGCTATTTCAGAAAAGAGACACCACAAACTAATAAAGGTGCGGCATAAACTCCTGATGTGGCAATTTCAGACAAAGACATTGTAGAAGCTGGTCCATCATAGGAAATCTCTTCAGCACACACTCTGCCAATTGATAAATCTAAGCACCACTTATCCCGTATAATCAAACAATGGCTTAAAGATTTTGATTGGCTAATGGTCAAAGAAAATGGCATGTGGTGCTCATTGTACATGAAATATTCAAACAAAACTCCTCCCAAGGAGGGAATTACCTTGGGTAAATGTGCCATGCACAAGAATTCGAAAAGAAAACTTGCTGGACCATGAAAAATGTAAAACGCACATTGAGTCTTCTGCTGACCTTTTAAGAAAGAGTACTAGAGCAAACTGGAATCAGTCAAATTGAAAGATCTGTATCTGTGTTAAATAACTTACAGAGAGATGCCTTTGTGGGAGCTTTAAGATCCATGTATTGGTTTGCAAAAAATGAGTTGCCACATACAACGTTGTTTGAAAAGCTGTTGGAACACTGTAAAGAAATGGGTTGTTCCTTTTTACAACATCTCAATGTTAGTAAAAATGCACATTACACCTCTGAAAGAATAGTGCAAGAGCTGCTGAATGTCTTAGCATCAGAAATAAAGTCTAACATACTGAAAAATACACATGCTGAAATTTTTTTCAGTATTCTGTGTGATGAAACCACAGACATCTCAGTTGTAAAACAATTAATTATTTACACTAAATATGTTTGCCAGGTCACTAAAGAGGTCAGAATTAGTTTTATATCAACCCGCAATATGATTGATGGCAAAGCGGAGACAGATTGAAAACTGCTGGTTGGACTAGGGTCAGATGCAGTGGCTGTTATGATTGGGATAACAGAAAGGTGTGGTAAAACTCCTTAAAGATAAAACATCTGGACTCTTGGTCAACTTCCACTGTGTAAACCACCGATTGGCCCCTGCAAGTGCCCAAGCAGCAGCTGCACCACCTTATTTAACAAAACTGAACAACATCTTAAGGCAGCGGTTCTATTTCTTACAAAATTCTTCAGTTAGGATGGCCGGTTTAACAGAAATCCAAAATATTCTGAACATTCCCCAGATTGACCTGAAAATGACCAGCGACACTAGATGGCTGTCTCATGACTCTGCAGTACAGTCACTACAACAGTGTATGAGGAGTGTCATAGCTGAGGCCACTGAACAAAATGACATCACAGCTGAAGGACTAAGCAGATGTATTAAAACGTTCAATTTTGGTTACTCTCTGATGATGCTTTCAGACGTATTACCTTTGTTATCCAACTTATCTAAGGCTTGGCAAAGGCAAGATGTCAATCTTACCGAAACTGAGCCAATTTTGCTCACCACAAAATTGTCCATCATGGAGTTGAAAGATACTCCTGGGAAATATTTTCAAAGTCTTCATCATTGTCTGGCAGAAGAATGGTCAAATCTCCACATTGTTTATACACAGAGTGATGTAATGTCATTCAAAACTGCAATATATGATAAATACCTAGAGACAGCTGTCAATCACCTAGATGCAAGATTCCCTGACATGCCAATTATTTCCAGCTTTTCAAAAGTTTTCAATGCAGAAACTCACGATTCAAGCAAGTCTGCTGAAATTCTTTTCGATCATTACTCCAAAAATGGTAGCCCTCCAATTTTAAAATATGAAAGTAGCAGGCAAGAATGAACAGTTGCGTCAAAAATGATCAGAAGTCAATCATACAAAGACTTCAGTCCAAAACAGATTTTACTAAAAATGGCAAAGACATCAGAGCTCTAAGAGTCGTTTCCAAATTTAGTCAAACCAGCTCATGTTGGGCTAGTGATCCCAGTGAGCACAGCTGAATGTGAAAGGGGGAAAGACGGTTTTCTGCCCTTAATAGGATCAATACATGTTTGAGAAATCCCATGAATCAAAGCACGCTAAATAATCTCATGCTGATCTCCTTGGAGGGCCCAGATCCTGGGGACTTTGATTATGGGAAAGCTGTAGACAACTGGGCTTTTTGGAAAAGAAGAATAAATATTTAACAGAAAACACCTTTGAAGAATATTTTAAAATGTTTCTTCAATAGGTTTCCCATACTTTTTTTCCACTTTTCTTCCCGACAGCGACAATACTTGTGCCTCTTGGTTTATGTCATAACAATTGTTATTTAAAAATTCTGTTAGGGTTGCAGGATCCTGAATTGGATACTTCTTAAATTTAATAAAAATATTCTGGCACAAGTGTCAAACCTTAAAAAAGGAAGTCATATTGAGCATTGGAAAATAATTAATAATAATTAACTACAGTACAATTCCTCTTAACTGGCCTTGCATTAACCGGCCTGCTAAAATAAAATCAAAAAATATTTTTTTAATCCCGAGTTCTTCTTTATATTATATGTATGCACTTCCTTCTTTCCTGGAAGGTGAGAGGGCTCCTACTTTCAGAGTGATTTCCGTTTACATACTCCTTTATGAATTTTCCACAGTGACTTCTTCATTCTACCTGGCAGCTCCCTTGCTTCTCCCATCGGGCTTAGCAACAGGGGAGTCGCCCTACCTGCAGGTGCAGCTACCTTCCACATTGGTCCGGTAGCCCTCCGATCCCTGGCTACGTCAGGCTCCATCCGGACCAAGACTTGGGTTTTTTACCCAGCGGCCAGGGTGCTCACGCTGGGGCTAAACCAGCCCAAAGCCTTCACGACTGCCGCTGCCTTTCGATGGCAAGTCGTCTTCAATACTGGTCACTTCAGCTCTGTGATCACTCAGCTGGAGCAATCGCTTTCTTCAGCCCCACCGAGTGTCGGCCAAACACTCATCTGCAGGGGTTCACCTCTCAGCTGCCTGCCTTTGCTCCATCGAATTCATTCTCTCTCTCTCTCTCTCTCTCTTGTTCTTTCCTGTTCTAACCCTAGCCCCCTCGCACTTCTATTTATTATGGAGACGTGGATCAGATGTGGCAATTAGCAGTTCCCGCCAACAATTATGTATGCGGACAACTCCTCACTTGTGCACTTAAGCTAGGATCACTCACATCATGAATTCCCCGTGAACTGATCGGCCACACATACTCGCTAAGCTGCGAGTGTGGTGATTATTTATTTAAAAAGTGACCTTTTTGACTTGAGCTGTGGACCCACTACACCACACTGTCGAGTCATTGTACGAGAAAAAAACCTGTGTGCGAAATCATGGATGAAGCCTTGTGGATATGGTTTCTTCAGGAACGTCAAAGAGGTATAGTACATACCTCAGAAATATTTTTCTACATGAAAATAGGTATGCATCGGATTAACCGGCCAAAACAGCAACCGGCCATGGGTCCAGTACAGAGGTGGCCAGTTAAGAGGTATTGTACTGTAATAAAAATAGTGCACATTTAATTTTCCCCACCACCAAATTTCCACATCCCGTCCCACCCGGCTACTTTTTCATGCCACCCAGCTGGAAAAAACTTCTGAGGAGAACACTGAACTGTATAGACATGTCTCTCTATCTATCTCATAAGCCTTAGACTCGAGGATTACTAGGACTGTAAAAGTGCCAACAGTATTAGTGCCGCGGGTTGCTTGGGAAACAACAGGCCTGAGTATTACCTAGGCAATGGTGCAGACATTTCTTCTCCTAGCCTCATAATGGCGTCTCGTAAGAAATGTTTTTCAGCAGCCCAGGTGTTGCATACTCTTGACAGTGATACAAGCAGTGATGACGAAGTGAATTTGTCTCCAGACAGTGAAACTGAAATATACAGTGAAATCGAAAGCGATTCTAATGAATCGAAAAGTGACACTTATGTCAATTGCAGTGTGAGTACTCGCTTGCCCACAATTTCTAAAAGCTGCACAGTGTAATCCCAGTATAACAGAAACCTTAAAGTATCGGTCTAGTTTTAATCCAGTTATTTGCTATGGATATTGTGTGATCTGGTGGCATATCATCTAGTGTTATTACTGAGAATAATTAGGGAGGGGTTCGCATGTGGGAATGGAAAAAGGATGGATGTTATTTACTTCACAGCCCTTGAAGAACCAAACATACTTATAAAACACAATAAAATGATCAGGATTTACCTGCTTTGCAATATATTGAATTTCTAATTCAATCTGATATTTTATATATAAAAAAAAATCCAGTATTGCGATGTATGGCATTTAATTTTTTTTATTTTCCACAAATTTTTCTGAACGTTAAATAAATTCTGCACAACCTTCAACACTCTTTCTGAGTGTGTCATGTTTGCTCTGCCCAGGTTCCCTAGTGGTGATCAGTGTGAAAAAAACAAAGTATGTCTACCCTGGAGCCACAAGATGGTGGAGTTACATGATATGCGTGGTTACACTGTGGTGAAGACTAGGTTTGTGGGAGGGTAATCTGACTGCACCTTGTCCCCTTCGGGGGACAAATCTCTGTAACTCTAACCTAACTCCAATAATGATGACTGTCAAGTAAACCAGGTAACATTTACATACAATCCAAAGGGCAGAACTTCTCCAAGGAGTCAACTCCACCTACTTGCGGCTCGTGGGTAAAGGCTCAGGGCTGCAGTGATACCCCTCTCAAAAAAAAAGGAGTGAGGATCAGAAGATATTCAGTTTAGAACGGCTAGGACAGGGATGGCGAACTCCAGGCCTCGAGTGCCGCAGTGGCTGCAGGTTTTCATTCTTACCATCTTCATAATTAGAGACCAGTTTTTGCTGCTGATTACTTCTTTTAATTAACTTGACCCATAGTTGTTTCTTTTTCTTTAATTAGCAGCCAAACAATAATGAGACACAAAATAAGAAACCATATGACCAGCTCCCCTGTGCCCATTACACAATATCTGAAATTAAAGAGAGGTGATGGTCTTGGTAAGGTTGATCTCTCAGGTCACCAAAACATTTTGACGGTGCTCTTAGAAAGAATAGAAAAACAACAACTTTCGAAATGTGTGCTGTGGCAGAATGAGAGCAGCAACAAACCATGGAATTAAATAACGGGTTTAATTAACAGCAAGAATTGGCTTCTCATTAAGAAAGTGATTGGAGTGAAATTGGTTGGAGTTTGAAGCCCCAGTTTAGCTGGTCATCTGTTAGCTCGTTTCACATCTCATTTCTGCTTGGCTGTCATTTAATGAAGAAAGGAATCAATTCAGAGGGCTGAACTCTTCTAACAGGGCTATTAACTCTTTTAGGGCGGATGTCGACTTTTGTCGACAGGACGGGTTGAAGGCGAATGTCGACAAAAGTCAACATCCAGGGATAAAGGGCGACAATCAGCTGTTAATGGCGACAAATCTCACTGTCACGTCACAGGCATTCCCTCTGTGCTTGGAGGAATGCTAGACTCGTTGACTCGGCAAATAAACATTGCGTGTGCGTGAGTTGCGAAATGTAAACAAAGGCAAGATGGCACCGACATGTGAAAAGGCAGCGAAGCAAGTGCAGAAAAGAAAACACTTGGCAGACGTTGTTTTGCACATTACCGCGGAGTCGGACTCTTGATTTTTCAGAATCGGACTTTATTGGCAGTGATCAGGAGATCGAGCAAGAGAGTTAGAAGCAGGCATCAGCTGATCAGACACCAGCCGATGCCGCGCGAGCGGATCTGCTGCCAGTTGAGTGCCTTCGCGCAGCCGATGCATCTACGGCAAGGTTCGCATGGGATAAATACACATACATTGATCCGTTGAGAGCTGATCTGGCTACCGGAGTTTACAAGACGGCATGGCTTGCTTTTGGACACGACAGATCACCAGCTGCTGTACTTCAGGCTGCTCTCTCCTGATGCTGCTTTTCAGCTACTGTCAGACGAGACAAACGGGTAGGCAAAGATTTTTTTTGAATCGCGGGCTGCGTTTGCATCGCATTCTCGTTTTTCAAAGTGGAAACCCACAACGAAAGACGAGATGAAGCGCGCTGTGGCATTACAAATAGAGATGGGACAGAACTGGTGATATAACTTCAGGGAGCATTGGTCCAAACGTGTTTTGTCCCCTGGTGGCTTAGGTACGTGCTGCTGCAAAGTTTTATTCACTTCTGTAATAAACAGAAGCAAATCCCATGGGGTGAGCCAGGCTATAATGCCATACATAAAGTTCATAAAGTTTCAGAAGATGAAAAGAGGTGACAATACGGTTTTCATGCAGGCAGAAAACTTGGTGGCAGTGGCATGGCACGATGGCAAATGGGTGACTTGTCTCTCTACAGTACACACTAACAATATGTTAGAAAATGCAGCAACAGACAATTGAAAAATAGGCATCAAAACAACACATATTGTAAGGAGTGCAATGTGGCAATGACTGAAATTGGCTGCTTTGAGCGAGATCAGACTTTGCTGTGTAAAATGTATGTGATATGTATGTGAAATCATAGAGAATTCAGGCTCATACAACATGCAAGACAGTAACATTTGTCAAAAGTAAATATTTTTTGTTGATTTGATATGTTAAACAATGGCTTTGTGTTCTTTTTTAAAAAATGTTAGTTTTTGGAAAAATATTCAGCCCTGGGAGAAAAGAAACAAAAAAAAAATTAGCCCTAAAAGAGTTAAAGTGATGGGGGGAAAAAATTAATTAGTAGTGAAAACTGGTCACCGATTAGGAAAAGGGTTAGAATGAAAACCTGTAGCCACTGCGGCACTTCAGGCCTGGAGTTCGCCACCCCTGGGCTAGGATTAATTCTGCTGTTTGCAAATGGCTTGATTTTACACAAAAATCACAGTTCAAGCAGTATAACATCTAAAGACAAAACAAAAGGCAATCCAGGTGTGTACAAAGCCTGCAAAGTATCTTCATGCCTCCCCAGAAAAACGGGTTCCTGCTAAGCTTGCTGTTCCATTGCATACTGTATGAGCGAACAAGCAGCAATGAGAAAGAATTAAGGCTTCGGTGACTTACCATATTGCAAAACACCCTTTTGCATACTTAACTCGCAATTTAAAAAGACTTCTGGTCAGATAACTACACTAACCAGTAATTCACATCACACTAGAACTGAGCTGTCTGCACAGTGTACACCCTCATCAGTCCATTTCACAGGAATAAAAATGGCAGTCTTCATAGTTTTCTTGTGTGTGAATTATTCAATGTTTGTTGTGCAAGGTAAACTGCATTACCGGACATTTTATTTTCATTGGTTTAGCAGGTGAATTGAGATTTCTAATTACTACATTGGACATTCAACGTTTAGTGCATTTGCTTTTAAATAACATTTATACATATGTTGCCCTGGTAATCATTGAATCTGTTAAGATTATTTAAGGTCAATTATAAAACCATATTACTTTGTGAGCAAAAATTAGTAATGTAAAAATTAAATATAAATTAAAAACGGTTTGATTTTATAATTCCATATATTATTAGGAAGATGTTACTGCACTGTTAATTCAGAAAAAGTGAATCTAAAGCCATAGTTTGCCTTTGCTGAAACAGCTCAGCATCCAATGAAATATCACCATAGTACCAAGAACGTCAAGTGTCCTTTACAGGTGCTGGCTGTGTAAAGTACCTATGTACACCATAGAGAAATGTTAAAAACACTGGTTGCAAAATAAGAGTTACCCAGTAAAGGCAGTACTCATGCTGGTGAACATTATAAAATAAACAACCCCATGAATCACACATACATTCACAGACAAGAAGAAGCACCTTTTAATGCCAATACATATTTCAGAATCATTTCAAATGATGTAAATCATAAAAAAATACATTTATAATACACCAATCAGCTACAACATTAAAACGATTGACAGCGAAGTGAATAACATTGATCACCTCATTGCAATGGCACCTGCCCAGAGATGGGATATATTGCGCAGCAAGTGAACAGTCAATTTTTGAAGGGGATGTGCTGGAAGCAGGAAAATGAATCAAGAGCTTTGTCTTTCCTTATAGGAGAACAGTATGACAGAGAGAGCCATGTTTATTGACTGGCAGAGACTGCTCCCAGCAAGGCAGGCAATATGTACAAAAGAAGCATAAAATAAGTAGGAGAGACATAAAACAAAAATGTTGAGTGGTTTCTTTGAGGAACAGCTATTCGTTGTATTGTTTCATGTAAAGAAAAAAGTTACGATAATAATATGAGATATTAGCTAATGAGAGACAATACACCAGATTTTGGACTCTGTATAACAAACATGTATATACATGTCTATATGATGCTTATCTTCACTCCTTAATATGTTTTGAAAATGAATTGAGAAATATTGAATTATGGCATTTTGTTTTAAAATAATCACACTATAAATTTAAGTCCATTTCAAACAGCCCTAGTTTCTGCTTAGTTTCATGAAGGTTCCTAAGGTTTCAATAACAAATGTTGGTCAGTGAAATATCCCATTTTTGATACAAAAGAAGAAAAAGAAACACAAAAGTAATGTGCCGTTTGTAATGTATTACATTTTATAATAAGTAACTTTATAACGTCGTCAAATTTCTTGGTACCTACCCACGAAACAAACAAAAAAAAAAACGCAAAATCATCTCTGAAGTAACTTGAAACTGACAAAAGTAACTGGCCCCCATCATTATGCATTCTGTATTTATCAAAAAAAAAAAAAAAAAAAAATCAGACTTTGCTTTAGTTTTGAGTCAACAGAACATTTCAAATAACAACACAAATGAAAATAGAATGGACAAAAATGATGGAACCCTTACCTAATATTGCTCGACGTTTAGAGGCAATCACTGCAAACAAGCAATTCCTGCAGCTCTCAATGAGACTTCTGAACCTGTCAACCAGTAGTTTGGCCCAGCTCCAGCTGTGTCAGGGAGGCTTCTCCAGACCATAAATATCAGTTCTTTCCATAGATGTTCGATGGGATTCAAATCAAGGTTAAAAAAAAAAAGCCACTTCAGAATAGTCCAATGTTTTGTTCTTAACCATTCTTGGGTGCTATGAGATACGCGTTTTGGGTCACTACCCTGTTGGAGGATCCATGACCAGTGACCAAGACAGAACTTTCTGACACTGGATATTACGCTTCACTCCAGAATGTCTTGATAGATTAAAAAGTGTTTACAGTCGCAGCAAAGCAGCTGCAAAACATAACCAGGCCACCTCCATGTTTCACAGTAGGTATGGTGTTTTCTTTGAAAGCTTCATCTTTTTTTGCATCTGGATGTAGAACTGATGTAAACAAACAAACCATTGAGCCCACTGTCATTCAAAAAGCAACGAATGGTGCACTAATGGACCTTGACCATGGAGTTCAGCTTGTTTCTCTTTGGTAGACAAAATGCCAAGGACCACTTCTATTCTCACTTTTACTACTGCCCATTCTGGGGTCAGTTTTCCTCTTGCAGCAGCAGCATCCAGGGAGATTGGCTACAATCCCATGGACCATAAACTTCTCAATAATATTTGCAACTGTTGTCACAGGAACATCAAGCTACTTGGAGATGGTCTTATAGCCTTTGCCTTTAACATACTTGTGTAAAAAATTTTTTCTGATCTCCTCAGTAACTCTCTCCTTTGCTTTCTCTGGTCCATGTTCAGTGAGGGACACATGATGATACCAAACAGCAAAGTAACTACTTTTCTCCATTTAAACAGGATGAATGACTGCACAACTGGAGATGTGTGTGATACTAATTAAAGAAGACTGCTAGTTTGAAAAATCAACCTAATTCAATTATTTACTATCTTTTCTAGGGGAACCAACAAATGTGTGCCGACCATTTTAGAATATCTTTGTTAAATAAGCAATACTTTATCTCCTTTCATACTTCTTTTGCTCTACTCAATGACACATCAAAGGCACACAGATATATATATATATATTATATATATACACACATACACAGTAATCCCTCCTCCATCGCGGGGGTTGCGTTCCAGAGCCACCCGCAAAAGGTGAAAATCCGCGAAGTAGAAACCATATGTTTATATGGTTATTTTTATATTGTCATGCTTGGGTCACAGATTTGCACAGAAACACAGGAGGTTGTAGAGAGACAGGAACGTTATTCAAACACTGCAAACAAACATTTGTCTCTTTTTCAAAAGTTTAAACTGTGCTCCATGACAAGACAGAGATGACAGTTCAGTCTCACAATTAAAAGAATGCAAACATATCTTCCTCTTCAAAGGAGTGCGCGTCAGGAGCAGAGACTGTCAGAAAGAGAGAGGAAAGCAAACAAATCAATAGGGCTGTTTGGCTTTTAAGTATGCAAAGCACCGGGCACAAAGCTGTTGAAGGCGGCAGCTCACACCCCCTCCGTCAGGAGCAGAGAAAGAGAGAGAGAGACAGAGAAAAACAAACAAGCAAAAATCAATACGTGCCCTTCGAGCTTTTAAGTATGCGAAGCACCGTGCAGCATGTTGCTTCACGAACCAGCTGCACAGAAGGTAGCAACGTGAAGATAATCTTTCAGCATTTTTAGACTAGCGTCTCTATCGTCTAGGTGTGCGAACAGCCCCCCTGCTCAATCCCCCTACGTCAGGATCAGAGAAAGTCAGCGCAAGAGAGAGAGAAAAGTAAGTTGGGTAGCTTCTCAGCCATCTGCCAATAGCGTCCCTTGTATGAAATCAACTGGGCAAACCAACTGAGGAAGCATGTACCAGAAATTAAAAGACCCATTGTCCGCAGAAATCCGCGAACCAGCAAAAAATCAGCGATATATATTTAAATATGCTTACATATAAAATCCGCGATAGAGTGAAGCCGCGAAAGGCGAAGGCGCGATATAGCGAGGGATTACTGTATATATATAGCCAAATCCGCGCGCTTCACAGCGGCGAAGTACTGCTTTTAAATTTTTATTAAGAAGAAAAGAAAACCTTTTTAAATTGAGGGAAAATATACCAATAACAATTTGTTAATGATCTGTTTTTTTGTGAAGCTGCCTTTACACAGCCTCTCCGCTGTTTTATAAACGAACGCCATATAAGGCCGTCCTTTCTCCTTGCTTAGCGGTTCTGTATTGTTTTATTGTTCATTTATTACGATTGTTATAGTTATTGTGTAGCTATTTGAGAGTCACTTTTCTGTTCAGGTACCCATTTCCTTTATGTAATCCGCGGATTCTCCGCTATTTTTTGTTCATTTATTACGATTATAGTTATTTATTGATTCCCTTCTTTAGCTGACTGCCTGCTCATATAAGGCGCTCTGCTGTTTTTTTGTGAAGCAGCCTTTACACAGATTCTCTGCTGTTTTATAAACGAACGCCCTATAAGGTCATCCTTTTTCCTTGCTTCGCCAAGGAAGCAGCCTTTTTATTTAATCCACGGGTTCTCCGCCGTTTTATTGTTCGTTTATTATGATTGTTATAGTTCTCTTTTTATACCACGTTGTCAGTTCAGCACTCCGGTTGTAATATGACCAAGCCGTGCAAGCTTACTGTTGAGAATGCAACGTATAGTTGTACAGGAGAAAAGCAATCTTGCCTCAAATCAAAGGCAACCTTTTGTAGGTCTATGAACTTAATTTAAACTTTAGGTGTACACGGTGCTTTGTTTCCGAAGTACCTGCACTCATGAAAATGTCTGTATGCGTCAGTCGCTTCATATTCTTTTCCTACATTATCAATTGTGTAATGTGTTTTTTGAACAGGTTTGATTCATCAAAGTGATCACTCGTGCTGCGTTTAGTCAGTTCACGTGAGCCGCTCTCTTGTGTGATGTTGCGATGTCCACGGCTTTATTTAGTGTTAGCTAAGACCCGGCACTTAAAAGTTTCTCGCTAAAGCAATTTTAACTCCGTTACAAAGTGATCCAAAGTCTCGTTTATACCTTGTGTCTTCTCATTAAACTTGTATGTCGCGAATATGGTATTGCAAACGGCAGCGTTTCTATAAACTTAATATAAACTTACGGTTTACACCGTGCTTTGTTTACGCACTAGCTGCACTTATGAATATGCTTGTATGCGTCACTCGCTCGCTTCTTATTGTTTCACTGCCTTCTCAATTGTGTAATGAATGTTTTCTTCAGCGCTCTTTGGGGCTCTTCCTTGTTTTCTACGTACTGCATTCACAGTCAGTTCACGTGATTACGTGGGAGGCGTGATGACGCGATACGCAACTCCGCCTCCCACAGCCATCGAGCTGCAGTCTATTACAGTATATGGACAAAAAAGAGGTTCCAGTTATGACAGTTACGCATAGAATTTCGAAATGAAACCTGCCTAACTTTTGTAAGTAAGCTGTAAGGAATGAGCCTGCCAAATTTCAGCCTTCCACCTACACGGGAAGTTGGACAATTAGTGATGAGTGAGTGAGTGAGTCAGTGAGGGCTTTGCCTTTTATTAGTATAGATGTCCTTTTAACGGTAGCTAGCAACAGGCAGTGCAGCTCAGTAAAGCCATTCCACATAGCCATAAGAGTGAGGAAGACTGTACCAAGTTCAATATGCTATTTCTTTAGTATCAGTTTTGTTCTGCACCAGTCATACTTCTTCCCCCATTTTGAACCTCTCACCCTAACAAACTGTTCTTTTCTTGTTTAACTGCATTATCTGATTCACGGGTTTTCTTTTTCTTTACTTGCAAAGATGTTGTAATAATACTTTGTAATACCTTGAGTGTGATTGCAGATTCAAGACAGTATTCCATACAAATCTAATGTTATGCATGCGTGTTCAGGGTCACCTTCCTACTTCGTGGGACAAGATGGGGTACTGTTACTAACTTCCTCTTCCATTATTCTTCTTTCCATTCACAGTTCAGAGGGGCAAAGTGAAGAAAATGCATGCCATCACTTCTGCCCCGTTTTAGTGGCTATGAGAGAAGTCCTATAAAATTCCGGCCAACCGACTGAGACCTGAAAAAACCACAGCAGAAGCCTTTTTTTTTATTTATTTATTTTTTTTTAAAAACATTCCCTTACCTTTTTTTGTTATCTGTTAAAAAGGGTCACTGCAAAAGGTGCTGAAATCCTCTAAGCCCTTGTTCCCCTCTTCATTTACACTACACTTATTATACAAAAGATTTTTGTGATCAGAAAGGGGATGGATCACAGTAGGAATTCCCATAAAAGTATGAAAGTTTAACAAGGATTTTTTCTATAAGTACATACGGTTTCAAAGTCTTTACACCCTGTTCTGAAGCAAGTTAAATGTTCTGCTGCCTCACTAAACCCTGAAATATTCTTTACAATTTTCTGTCTACTGTAACTTAAAATGTTACAGGCCCCTTTCATGAAAATCCCAAATGAGCATTATATGTTGAGTGAACACTTTCGGGGTGTTATCTCATGAAGCAGACAAAGTAACAAGTCTGTTTTTATATATAAGTAGTATCCATATATATGTATTTCAGATTTAAAAATTGATTTGTTACTACAATCCCTTTGTTCTTTTTTACATAAAAAATGCAGTTCTCAAAATGAACTTTGATCTTCAAAAAACAAGCTAAACCAACACTCTAAATAAGTGGTTCCCACCTTTTTTGCCTCTGGACACATTTTTATCTGTTTTTGGTCAGTAATGACCATGAGCAACATTTTCCACTGTAATCACAGTGTACATTTAGAAAATATGATACTCTCTGTGTTAGTTGGCTGCACAGTGTGGTACACAATTGATATCCCCCTTGGAGTTTTGAACGCATAGGTATACGTCAGCTACATCAAGGAGCAAAGACTTGGTGGCCCAGCAGTTGAGAAAAACTGCTCGAAATAATTTTTTCATTGTCCATCATAAAGAAACGTGCCTATTTTTCAAGTGAAAATGTTTAAACAGTAGACAAAAAATACTTGAGTTCTGGAAGGTAGGTGTTATTCATATGCCAAGTTTCATCAGAGTCCAAAATGGTTATGCAAAATCTTTTGAAAATGCCTTTTGTTAACTTTTGTTGCCAAAAAAAAGAGGCACCTGGTGGAGAGTGGGCGTTCCATAGCCTTCCGACAAAGCCATCACTTCTGACAACCACAATTCTGAACTAAACACACGCATTTAATACTGTTTACAATCACATGGTTGTACTTTAAAGAGGACCCCTGTCCCTTGTGCCAGTCACCCCACTGCTTTTAGCTTTCCGAAGTTAATATTATATATGATCATGTCTTTGGACTTTGAAGAGGCTGATGAGGAAATATGCAATGTTAATCTAAACTGAATTTGGTTTGTCTCTACATAATTTTTCTTCTAATTCATAAAGATTTTTTGAAAGGCAATATTAAAAAGTCTAGTTAGGTCAGCTTCTTTTTGTTTAATAGGGAACCAAAAGTATTGGGATGAATAGCTGTTTCAATATTCTATTTTTTATTGTTAAACTTGTTTAATTTTTTTGCTGTTTAGTTTATACAGAAAACATTTTCTAAGAGGCTGGATCTTTTAATGATATTTGTAATACAGTATATGTTTATTTCTTTGATTTTTTTTTATTTTTCACAATAAAGGTATTTTGAATATAAAATTAATTAGATCAAAGGACTCACAATTGTTATTCTTACTAATTTGCTCAGGAAAGCATTTAATTTACTTTGGCAATCTTATCCTTCTTTCAGTTTACCTCTCTGTCGAGGTGTTCAGGATGATTTTCATTTGTATCACAAATTATATTGGTTTTCTTGCAGTATTTGTATTTTATTGTAGTTTATTGGTTATTCTAATACAAAGATTTGTGTTTCCTGTATTTAGCGTTTTATGCAGATATTATTTTGTATCCAATGTTGTGTACTTGAGGTTTTTCTACTTTTTCCCTGTTGTTTGTTTCAAGAAGCTGTGAAGCACTTTGAGAAGAGAAGTAATAATAAATGTATGATTTTAGCTGATTAAAATGGTCCTAATGAAAAACAATTTACAGCAAAATTACCCACTGCTGGCCTATAAAACTGAAGGCACAGAAGCACCTAAACTGGATACACCCAGAAAATTATATGCAGATTGATTATACTATGATATATAGTTAAAAATTATTATGGTTACAGTATAGCATGATATAAATTTTTTGTTGTATTGCCCACTCTTAGTTCCTATCATATTCCCAGTGCTGCTGGAATGGCCTCCAGCTCAGGCCGATTTAACAATAGACAAGTCAAGTCAACTTTATTTATAAAGCACTTTACATACAACAGCCGTCAAAAAATTTAAAAAAATTAATGGAGGATCAACCTGCGAATAAACTTAAATTAAAAGTAATGAGGATGGCAACATTGGTAATACAGAATGGCTTATGCACTTAGCACTGCTAACTTATGTGCTCTGTGAACTTAGCTTGACTCCAATCTCTGGCTCATAAAATCTGTCTGTTTAAGTGTTCAATTTTTTTGCAAGTAATCCAGATCCAATTAAGAGTGTACACAGATAACCACACTGAAGGTGCATGTGCAAAATTAATAAACACAAATTCAACATACAGATTCAAACTAAGCACCATGAACACCAAAAGTAGTTCAGCTACTGTGTTACTTAACCCTGGCTTAAGCACTGGATGTCTGCAAATTTGTCAGCTCAAAAACACAAGGAGGAAAAACACCACAAGAAATCTCATAGGTGTTGGTTTGAAGGCATATGCCAGATGTGGATGGCTTGGATTCAAAACAGTGATTTCAGAATTCACGAATGGCAAGAGAGACTTTAGATTTTCTGTTACAATACTTATCTGCAACGCCCTCGGAAAAATACATGGTTGAGGCATGTATAAATTGTCACTCCAAATTTCTATTATGTCCGCCACCTCACTTTCTTTACATTGGCAGCTGTTCGGTACTGACATGCATCTTGATTTCCATCTCAGAGATATGACTAGGGTCGCATAAACATTGAAATAAGAGTACAGATGTTGATAATTTTGGTTAAGTCATTCACATTCAATTCATATCTATGTCTGTATCGGATTCAGTACCACATTCGAAAAGTGACAAAACCCAATCTGAAAAGTTCAGAGTTCATGTATTTTTGTTGTTCACACAAATCCCTAAAAAGTGTGCAGCTATATTACATATAAGTAAAAAAATAAATAAAATGGAATTGAGCTGCAGTTCAACCACAGCCATTGTGTTATTGTAGTGAGTAGAGCAAAACCAAACAAGACAGACCAAAAGGAGCAAGTAATTGATCAAATGTGAGGACCTGTGACAGTTTGGAAATGACAAAACTCAATCTTACAAATCAACCCCACGGTGGTTGTGGTTGTTTCTTGCGAAGCCTGACTATTTTTCCCCCCGTTTGGTGAGCTGTCCAATGTGATATGGAAAACCCGTAAGTGACACTTTACCTTGAGCCCATTGTAGCTTATTCAAATGTTCTGCCAAGCTCAACAGTTTCACATAAAAGCGGTACGAAATCTATTCGGGCACCTCCTAAAAAAATGTCCACAATATGTAATGTACACTGCGCTCTTTGCACAAATCCTAGTTTGTACAATGTCCGGAACAGGTTTTTCCGCCTTCGAAAGCGAATGCGCCCCCGTAAATAGTGGAGGGAGGCACATGTATTTTACACAAGACATATCTGTATTTACTACAACGCGAAATACAGACGAAAATTGTGAAAATATGGTAGTGGGTGTAGAGTTCGTGCGGTACGCATAAATGCGAAATCCAGTCAGACTGCGCTTGCGTACCACTACTCTATCACCATTAACCCCTCAATTCCCCTCGGCGTTCTTCGTCTCACCTGTGGAAGAAGTGGAGTCACTTTTCTCGTTTTCCATTGTATGTCGAATCTCCTCCAGAGAAACTATAGGCAATTGACGTTCTTCTTTTCTCGCCTTTTCTCCTTTCTAAATTCAATCTTTTATTCCTTTCTCGTTTCTTTTCCCACAGAGCTGAGTGTAGCGACGGGTCCTCCCGGATAGCTTTTCCAGTGGCATCCTACAACTCGTGAAGCACTCATTGCACTTTTTTCACGTACTATTTCTGACGAATCTTGCGCTATAAATTGTAGCCAAATAAAACAACGATACAACAATTGGAGAGGTACGACACGGCGGCTAAGTCCGAGGTTTTATCGAAGAAAAACACGGCAGCAATTCGACGGCATGAACACCGCTGCTTTACTTGCCAATGAAGAACACACTAGCGCATGCGTAGGATTGTCGAGTGAGTGTCTTTGGTTACCCACAGGAAGTGCTCCCCGCGAAGAGAAACAGAAAGTCCAAGTTCGCCATTTCGAAAGCACTAGCCTTACTTTATGAGCAATGTGGGAGGAGGGAAGTCAGTGAAGACTTCCTGGTGACGCGAACAGGAAGTGAAAAAAGGTTACAGTTTTCTGAGTTGCCAGTTAGTGGAAACAAACATGCTCGCATTTTACCTTCATCTTTCTTCTTGCGTCCTACTTTGTCACAGTTAGTGCTGAATGAATATGATTTCAAAAATAGTCTTAGTTTTTACTAAAAAAATTCTTTGCTTTTACTTTACTGCATATGTAAAGCTCCAGTTTTTATATCTCGTGTCTGGTTTTATTTTTTGTGCAACCTGATAGTGCTAGTAATTATAATGCACATTGTTCAACTTTATCAATTCAATTCAATGATAAAACTGTTATATTTTTTGTGAATGTTGCTTGGACTTGACTAATCCAGTTCAGGGTAATTTTGACCAAAAACAAATATCTGCATTTCATGAAAGCTTTAAAGGTACAGTTAAAATATAAATAAATGCCTTCTTCTCTGCAAATGCATTGGACATAATCAGATCTCAGAGGGAAATGCAACATAGTTTGTAAGCACAAATAAGAACTGGCATTAGATTTTTTTAAGCCAAGCAGACGTTATAGCTGGGGAAGATTTTTACTACACTTTCTCTGCACATTTACAAAAGTTTTAATTTTCCATTTTCCCATCTTAGTCATGGTTGTTGTGGCTGAGGATATAGTGTGGTGGCTTAGTGAGATTACCGTTACAGAGCAGATAAAAGCACCAAATTTTGCTTGGCTAATCATTAGGGTGTATGAAAGAATTTTAGCCTAGGAGCCCAAATAAATTGCTTGAAAAAAACACAAAACTGCAGATATATCGATATCAATGAAAATTGTTTTGCGAAAATGATCGTAGGTGCACTAAATGAACCAGACTTTTGACACTTTAAAGTCTTGGACAGAATCACCAAGTCATTCACAAATACTTGAATGAACCACAAAACTACTGATTTACCAATAGAAATTAAAATTGTTGTCGAAATGACCCAAAAATTACCGTCTATGCACTATAAAAACCAGACGTAGATACTCAAAACTCAAAACGTAAGTCTCTGACAGAGTCACCACGTCAATCACAAATTATTACATCACTATGAAATAGTTTTCAGACTAATTCTATTTGTTGCACATACATTTACACAGTGGTGAGCAGTCCAGGTTTGCATTACTGCATTTGCATCTGGTGCAATCACCTTTACAGGAACATTTGGTCAGCAGACTTTTCGTAGAACAAAGGAAGCATGGCACATATTGCTGGGGGGTCTTCCACCATTGGCTGTATAGAGGAATGGTAGGCTGCCCATGCAATGGCATCACCACTGGTCAATTCTTCCTTATCTAAAAGTGACAATGCATTCTGAATCCAGTTGTGTTCCTGCGCTTTGCCAGCATCCAAACAACTGTCCAGTTTGCTTATCTTGCACTCTGGAACAGCAACAGAAGTGTTCTTCAAGTCAATTGCAGGCACTATGGCATAGCTATCAGGAAGAAATTTGCTCTTGTTTCTTGTCCCTTGAACAGTACTGGGCAATCTTTCTGTGCCAGGTTGCATCTTAGTTGGCAACTGGAACAAACTGATTCCAGTCCCATGGAATTAACTAGTTTCTGTAGTCGAACTTGGGTTGTTGTCTAAATTGTCAATAGCACCAATTGTAAAAAGCCCTTGCCTGAGACAACCAGGAGCCACCACACCATCTGCTGAATACTGCTTACACACTGAAGTGGCAATATAGTCTTCAATTTGGAGAACTCACTCATAAGAAGTGCTGATGCCTATCTCATATAACTGCTGGATTAGTGTCTTGCTTCTGGTTAATGCATGCAGGTTGATGCCAATGTAGACAGGAAGAGGCGGCTCACGTTCCAAAGTATGTCTTGTCTTCATGCCAGTAGTAGACGTTCGCTTCTTTATATTGAATACAATACTCTGGCCAATGGTGAGACATGCTTGTGAGTCTCGCTTATCCTGATCCTTTAGGTTCGGACCATTCAATATCGTTGACATAAAATACTTCACACTAAACGGCAATGATGTCTCTTGACATTCTGCTGTGAAGCTACCAGCGAAGGTGAAACCATTGTGACGGAAGATGTCATGTCTGATTATTTTAGCAGCCTTTGCCAAAATGACAGCATCTTCATCAAAATCACATTGCTTCATGGCCTCCTTCAACATTTTTCTCATTCCCTCCTTAAAAACAATAATTGTATTTCTACCGTCAAACCCATCTTGTGCATCTGGGAAGCACTCTAGCAACTGCTCCTTCAACCTTGTCTTGTTCACTAGTTTTTGTATGCCCAGATCTTCAAGACGAGTCACGTAGAGAGAATGAATTTCAGACAACTTGAAAAATAATATACCAGATTCCACTGATTTTTCAATGTAGGTTGTTAGTTCTACAAAAGCTCTAGACTCGTTCATTTTTTGATCTGTGTTTTCACATTTCCTTGTAAGGCTGCGATACCGGTTTCTCAACCCAACTAAGCATGGTAAGTGGTATTTAGCCTCCATTGCCATTAAATTTCCTCCAACTATCCTAATCTGAAGCTTGGTGTCATTGAGTTCATTAATCATGGTCCGGATATTCTTGTCAGCATCAAATGTCGACACTTCATGCAGAACACCTTCCTTTTCGTCTTTCTCACAGGAGACTCACTTAACAAGTAAGGACCAGTTTCAATTACAAAGAGATTGAATCAACCACATTTTTTACTCCAGCTATACAAGGAAAACTAGTGGTGTGGGAATCTTAATAAAATCAATCTAATTTGTGGCATCAGATGTAATATCTGATCTTGAAGGGCACTATGTCATGGTGACTGGTCATTTATTCAAATATAAAATTTAGATAAAAATTTCTGCACCGAATGTGGATGATAGAGATATTATTCAAAATATATTTGCATGAATTCTCAATATGAGCACTCATAAAATTATAATGGCTGGAGACTTTGCGTTTTAAATCCAGACCTGGACAGATCATCAACTACAGAGGCAATAACATCTAATACTTCAAAGACAATCACCCAGTTTGTAATGGAGTATAACTTATCAGACCCATGGAGATTCGTTATCCTCACAAGTACATCAAAGTTACTCAAGATTTGATTATTTCTTGATCAATAATAATTTATTGTCCAGTATCAAATCCTGTAAGTACAATACTATTATTACCTCTGATCAGCCCCTCTGATCTTGGAACTTCAATCACTATGTCCTACACTCTCATTTTGTAGATGGCTTCAAAACCTCCTGTCGGAAGCAGATGTGAATTTTACAGAATTCACATTCAAACAAATTGATTATTTTTTAGATACAAATTCATCCCCAGCTATTTCTGCAGGAATACTCTACAGGTGTTTTTAAGAGGTCAGAATATTTCATATCTTTCTCAAGAAAATAAATTGGAGACCAAGAAGGTGCCAGAGTTAATCAGTGAAATTTGCAGAATAGATCAAGAGTACACCAGATCTCCAAATGAGGCACTTTACAGGAAAAGACAGGCTCTACAATTAAAATTTTACCTCTTCACAAAAAAATAAATTTAACTCATCTTTAAATCATTACATCATTATTATGAACACATAAATAAGGCTATTACAATTTTAGCTCAACAAAGGCAAAAGCAGGAAATTTGCAATGCAATAACAGAAATTAGCAACGCAGATGGACATAAAATCATTGACCATAAAAATATAACCCACGCATTTACGGACTCAGTTATAAGAAGACAAGATACAAGCTGCAGAGTTTTTTGATGCAATACAAATACCACAGCTCGATGCGCTTAGTGTAGAGGCACTTGACAAAAATCTGACTCTATCAGAACTACTGGATGTTATAAACTCACTCTAAAGTAGGAAAGCAGCTGGCCTTGATGGCTGCACAGTGGAATTTTAAAAAGAAATATCATCTAAATTAGCTCTACTATTATTATCAACATTTACAGGAGCAAAAGACAACAAAACTCTTCCTCTTAATACAATGTGCATCATACAGACCAAATTAATTTCTGAATAATGATGTTAAGATACACCCAAGGTTTTAGCTAGTAGGATTGAGAAAGTGCTTCCATCTGTAATATCACAAGACCAAACTGGATTATTATTAAAGGCAGACACTTTTTACACTCTGTATAAACAACATGACCTCAAATTACTTCAGACTAGAACATGGTACTTGACAATGCTACCCTCTGCCTTTTGCAATCACCATTGAATCTTTGGCTGTTCACTTTCAAAATGCATTAGTGATTAAGGAGATTACCAGAGAAGGACTTGAACAGAAAATGTCACTATACACAGATGATATTGTACTGTGAGACAATATATAACATCTTTACCAGTGGTCCTTAATGCATTAGCAGAATTTCAAAAATATCTGAACTCAACATAAATTTGAATAAAAACATGTTTTTTCCAGTTAACTCTCTAGCACAACATATTAGACTAGGCATCTATCCATTCATTTTATCAGAAATAGTTGAAATATCTAGGGATAAACATCGCAAATAAATATAAAGATTTTTTTCAACAAAATTTGCTATCAGTGTGGAAAATATCAAACAAGATGTGAAGAGATAGTCTAACCTCCATCTTACATTAGCAGAGAGAATCAGTGCTGTCTAGATTAACATCCTTCCCAAGATGCTTTTTTATTTCAGAGCATCCCTATATACATTAACAAATAATTCTTTAAGAAATTAGACTCAATTATAACCTCATTTACCTGGAATTTGAGACATCCACACATTCAAAAAGGTGACATTACAAAGACCTAAAGCAGAAGATGATATGCCACTACCTAACTTTCAATTTTATTATTGGGTGGCAAATATACAAGCTATAAAGGCTAGACAAGCCTGGTCTGCAATAGAAATAAAATCTTGCTGTAATTCTTTATATGCCCTGCTTTATACCCCAGTAAATTCTAATTATCGCAGATATACCAATAATCCAATTACCCATCAATTACTCAGAAAGTGCAACCAATGCATGATGCATATCAAATAAAATAATCTAAAAAAGAACATCTGGCCACAGCAAATGTCCAAGGATATCATCACTTTGTGCCTATATCACCTGTAGAAGCAACATGTGTAATCCAAGATCCTGCAATACTGAGCTATACAACATATTTTTCAAAATGAAACCACTACCACTGTCCTGTCTCTTCATCATAAGATTGACAAAAATTAGTACAGCAATGGAGATTTTGCATTGTACGGGATGGTTCTGGTCAAGCAAGAGCTAATTCTTAGGGGAAATCTTTCCATTTATCCATCAGTCTAACAATGTTGTATAGTAACATAGTAGAAATACCTACTTGCATACAATATGTTCTTAGAATATTTCTAGTTGAGGGGACGATTTTCTTTCTAATTCCACTTCTACCTCACTATATTTTCAGACACAAATAGCTGCTTTTACTCTGATCTATTTTACCTGATCACAATTGTTACTTGCGGTGAGCTGGTGCCCTGTCTGGGGATTTGTTCCTGCCTTGCGCCCTGTGTTGGCTGGGATTGGCTCCAGCAAATCCATGTGACCCTGTGTTAGGATATAGTGGGTTGGATAATGACTGACTGACTGATAATTGTTACTGCAATATTAAACCAGAAAACAAAAGGGCTAAACAAAACATGCAATGTTTTGCTCCGTCAATTATCTAAACTACAGACTCCCTGGCTTTTAGAAAATTTGAATTTATTAAGAGCCTGAGATGATTTTCAAATGTGCACTGCTGTCACTAACACCAGATCATCTATGCAATCATTCTAGTATACCTTACCACAGTTCACAGAACAGGGCAGAGCCGGAAGTTACAGATTTGCAATTGCAGTAACAGTTTTTTTCACAGGTAATGCTGCTATGTTCAGGCACTGTCCTCACTGCAACCTAACAA
This sequence comes from Erpetoichthys calabaricus, assembly GCF_900747795.2. NCBI lineage: Eukaryota > Metazoa > Chordata > Cladistia > Polypteriformes > Polypteridae > Erpetoichthys > Erpetoichthys calabaricus. The sequence goes on from NC_041394.2 coordinate 254,233,005, forward strand.
ATAGGGCAGTGCTGATCTACAGACTGCATTGAGGTAGACTTGTGTGTTCTTACACTGTGGTTCATTCACCTTGTCGCATTTAATACTCACGTGTCCAAGAAAAGTGTAAAGGCTATTCCTTATAATTAACAGTCTAGGTAAAGTGCTTTATTAAACAGTATTATGGTTATTTTGATGACTTATGTTATAATTAAACTAATTCTGTAAATTTTAACAGAGTTCAGTGTTATTTTGGAGCCAGGGAATGCTTAAAATGTTTTCCATTTAAATTAATTGTAATTAATCATTCCAAGGAAGGCCTAAGAGAAGGTTTATGGATGTGGTGAGAGAAGACATGCAGGTGATGGGTGTAACAGAACAAGATGCAGAGGATAGAAAGTTATGAAAGAAGATGATCTGCTGTGGCAACCCCTAATGGGAGTAGCTGAAAGAAGAAAAAAAAGTTACAAAAATTCACTTTACAAAGGGGTTCTTAGAAACCGATTATCTCCTTTTTTAAGGGATGAAGCCTGTACGCCTATCCTATTAGCACCTCAAACTAGTGAATTAAGATTAAGATGTCCACTCACATTGAACGTCACTACAAGTTTTAGTTACTTTGCTCATACTTTAGTGATTGGAATATAAATCACCTATATAAGGAAGGCAGTCTGTATAGATAGATAGATAGATAGATAGATAGATAGATAGATAGATAGATAGATAGATAGATAGATAGATAGATAGATAGATAGATAGATAGATAGATAGATAGATAGATAGATAGATAGATAGATAGATAGATAGATAGATAGATAGATAGATAGATACTTTATTAATCCCAAGGGGAAATTCACATACTCCAGCAGCAGCATACTGATACAAAAAACAATATTAAATTAAAGAGTAATAAAAATACAGATAAAACCAGACAATAACTTTGAATAATGTTAACGTTTACCTCCCAGGTGGAATTGAAGAGTCGCATAGTTTGGGGGAGAAATGATCTCCTCAGTCTGTCAGTGGAGCAGGACAGTGATAGCAGTCTGTCGCTGAAGCTGCTCCTCTGTCTGGAGATGACACTGTTTAGTAGATGTAGTGGATTCTCCATAATTGATAGGAGCCTGCTGAGCGCCCGTCGCTCTGCCACAGATGTCAAACTGGCCAGCTCCATGCCTACAATAGAGCCTGCCTTCCTCACCAGCTTGTCCAGGTGTGAGGCGTCCTTCTTCTTAATGCTGCCTCCCCAGCACACTACCGCGTAGAAAAGGGCGCTCGTCACAACTGTCTGATAGAACATCTGCAGCATCTCATTGCAGATGTTGAAGGACACCAGTCTTCTAAGGAAGTATAGTCGGCTCTGTCCTCTCTTGCACACAGAATTAATTTAAGTTTGCAAGAATGTGTGTTGATTGTATATTAAACGGGGGAAGCATGGCAGAGAAATGGTAGCACTGCTACCTGACAGCAATGTTCAAGTCCCAAATGTTTCTCCTTGTGAGGTGTTTGTGTGTACTCTCCATGCCCATGTGTTTCTTCACACAGTTCAAAGACATGCAGGTTTGATGGATTGGCAATGCTAGTTTGGCTCCCGTGTATGTTCATTCTCTGATGGGAATGGTTCATTGTCCAGGGGCTGATCTTGTCTTGTTCCAGATGCTTGTTGGATTAAGCTCCAACTTTCCTGCAACACTGCCCTGGATGTTCGAATATAAAGATGGGTGAATAGCTTGATGGATATACAGTATACAGTAACAGAAAGAGATCATACATTTACTTGTATTTAAGTATAATTAAGGTCATACTTTAAAACCTTTACTTAAGTGGTTTGCCCATGGGTACATTTTACTTGTACATGACTAACTTTTCAGAAAATTATATCTACTTTTTTCTCAATTATGGCTGTTGAGTACTTTATACAACAGTGCAATGTACATCACCATCCACAGTTATGGTCATAAGATCTGAGAGTATCTGAAAGTGTGAGATACACACACACAAATGAGTCTTCTCTTTTTCAAGGCTATGCAATGATACTGTAGTATTTATAGACTTTTAAAAATGAACAACCAATTTTCAATTTAGTAAGGGTTAAGAAAAATTGTGCCCTTCTGTTGATTTATAAAGTGTATACCTTGTCATATTTGGCAGCTTATGTTCCCTGATAGTAGCACAGCAACCTTTATGGGATGCTTTAATTATTTCAAGTGACAGATTTTAGGTAAATGGCCAAAGCCTGAAAGTTTTGTCAAGCTGAATATAAGTGAAGTGTACTCAGGAAAGTATGAAAGACAAGCAGGACTTTTCAATGTTTTGTATAGCCAGTCAGTTTGCAGCTTTGAGTAGTTTTTGATACCCATGGGAATGACACTGAGTTTGTGTGATAACTATTTTCAGTGTTTTAAGAAAGTGCCTGCTCCTCTAGTGAAGAAAAGCCATATGCTCACTTTGGGTGAGAAGGTTGGAGAGAGTGGCTTCCATTTATCAGATTTTTTTCAAGAAGAATTCTTTCAGTTTTAGTTCAGTTGGTGCTTGTTGCAAAAATGGAGCTTTCCATTATTTTCTGACACATCTATAAAGAGTTCAGCTCAGTTACAAATGTGGAAACTTTTGAGAAGACACTTCCATAGACACGTGGAACAGAGCTCTCTCTCTAGCTAGAAATCTTGCTTTTCATTTTTTGATTACAGATATATAATCTCTACCTAAGGAAATGGACCATCTGGGACTGAATGAAAACTGCATGAACAGACCCAGGTTGTTTAATACTTTTTATCACTTACTGTATATTTGCTGCTGCTATTGGCTATTATGCAAATAATATTTTTAAGTATAAGCTTAAACTTAATGACTCTGTCCAATTATTGCTATTAGCAAACCAAGTTTAATGATTGATCAATCTTTGTCTAGCTATGGTTCCTTAAAAGGTATGGAGAACAATTTATAAATTTTTAACAGAATTCCCTGAGTTTACGATCTTAATATTTCAAGACTGTTGAAGATTACATTTTATGCTTATAGTATGTAGACTTTATCTGCAATAGATATCTCAATTTTTTAATCCTCAAACGCAGCTGCTTGGGGGGCTTGTTTTGTTTTGGATGTGGTCTGTCTCTAGGTATGTCAGAGGACTGGGACTTTATGAAGTGGGGTCCAGCCTCACGTGGGGAGGCAAAATGGGGGTTGGGGGGACAAGGGGGGAGGGAGAAAGAGAGCAAGCTAAATCTAATCTATCCTTTTAATCCTTACTAACGTAACAATAGGCTGCATGGCAATAACTCCTGGGAAAATTGGAAATTAAGGTCAAAGCTGTCTCACTTCCAGTTAAGACTACAAAATGATATCAAAAATTCAGAATCAATGTCTCCATGATGGGACAGTTAACTTTGTGAGCTGGAATGTTAAAGGCCTGAATCACGAATTAAAGAGAAAGAAAGTATTCTCTCACCTAACAGGTCTAAACGCTAAAATAGTATTTTTACAGGAGACCCACTTATTAAGCAAGGATCAGTTCCAGCTGCAAAAAGACTGGACTGGCCAAATGTTCCATTCCAGCTTTACAAGGAAAACTAGAGGTGTGGGAATTCTTATACATAGAACAGTCTCATTGGTGGTATCAGATGTAGTATGTGATCCTGAAGGTAGATATGTGATAGTCATGGGCAATTTATTTAACTGTAAAGTGATTTTGATAAATGTTTATGCACCAAATGTGGATGATAGGGAATTCATGCAAAATGTATTTACATCCATTCCCAATGTGAACACTCATAAAATTATAATGGCTGGGGACTTTAATTTTGTTTTAAATCCAGACTTAGATAGGTCTCCTGTCACAGAGTGATGACATCTAACACTGCAAAGACAATTACATAGTTTGTAACTGACCACAACTTATCAGACCCCTGGAGGTGTCTAAACCCAAACTCAAGAACACATTCCTTCTACTCACCAGTGCATCATTGCTACTCAAGAACTGATTATTTCTTTATAGATAACAATTTCTTGCCTACGATTAAATCTTGCAAGTACAACGCTATTGTTATTTCCGACCATGCCCCTCTGATCTTGGAGCTAAAATCATTATGCCCCACATACTCATCTCGCAACTGGCACCTTAACCCACTTTTATTAGCAGACAAGAACTGTACAGAATTGATATCAAAACAAATCAGTTTTTTTCTAGAGACAAATACATCCTCAGAGGTCAATGTCATTGTCAATTTATTTATATAGCACATTTAAAACAACATAGTAATGCTGTGGCCAAAGTGCTTTACAATAAAAGAATAAAAGAAAAACAAAAGAAATTAACATAAAACATAAATAGAAATAAAATATATGTACATAAAATAAATACATAATAAATAGAAGTAATGTTATATACATAAAAAATAGAAGTAATGTTATATAATCACAAAGAGGAAACCATCAGTATTACTGAAAGTCATGGAATGCAAGTGAATAGAAATGAGTCTTTAGTCTTGTTTTGAACAGTTCAATTCTAGATGACTCCTTTATATGACGAGGAGCTGCAAAAGCCCTGTCCCCCTTAGTTTTACACTTGGTACGAGGGACAACCAGAGACAGCTGACCAGAAGATTTAAGCACTCTAGATGGCTGATGTAAAACACACAGTTCAGATAAATAGGGAGCAGCAAGCCCATGTAAAGATTTAAAAACTAGCAGCAAGATTTTAAAATCAATTCAAAAACTGACAGGCAGCCTGTGTAAAGAAGCTAATATTGGAGAAACAGAGTCATACTTTCTTGCCCCAACCAGAAAGCAAGCGGCAGCATTTAGGACCAACTGTAACCTGTGTATCAGGGATTTATTAATCCCAGAATACAGCGAGTTGCAGTAATCGAGGCGAGAAAAAATAAACACATGAATAGCTATCTCAAGATCCCTAGAAGATAAAAAAGGCTTTATCTTATCTAATAGACGAAGTTGGAAAAAGCAACTCTTGACTACAGAATTTACTTGTTTCTCAAAAGAGAGGTTACTATCAAAGGTAACACCAAGATTGCGGACTTGAGGTTTGGAAAAGACAGAGAAAGAGCCTAGAAGTCCAAGACCAATTTGGGCTTTAGCTGATGGACCCACTATAAGCACCTCCATTTTATTTTGATTTAGATCAAGAAAATTATTAGCCTATCCAGGATCTTAGTTCAGACAGACAGTTGTGGAGTTGATTTGTTGTAGAGTTGCAGACAGGAATATAAACCTGAGTATCATCAGTATAGCAGTGAAAAGAAACGTTAAATTTCCTAAAAATAGCTCCAATAGTGTGAAGGTATATGGCAAATAAAATAGGACCCAAAATGGATCCCTGAGGAACACCATATTTAAGAGGAGCAGTAGAAGAAGAAGATGAATTAAAAGTCACTGAAAAGTGTCTACCAGTTAAATATGACCTGAAGCAGTTAAGAGCAGCCACTTTAAGCCCAACAAGATGTTCAAGCCACAACAGCAATATCTCATGGTCAATAGTGTCAAAGGCAGCGGACAGGTCAAGGAGGAGAAGGACTGCCGCATCACCTGAGTCAGTAATAAGAGAGATGTTGTTGAACACTTTCAGGAGTGCCGTTTCAACACTATGATAACGCCTAAAGCCAGATTGATAGGTCTCAAATAAATTATTGGAGTTAAGGTGATCAACCAATTGATTATAAATAATTCTTTCTAAAATTTTAGCCAGAAATGGCAGTTGGGAAACTGGACGAAAATTGGCTGAAACTCCTGGATCTAATTCTGCTTTATTTAGACGTGGACGGACTGCAGCATGTTTAAAAAATGAAGGCACAACTCCCGAACTAATAGAATCATTGGTGATGGCTAATAAGGGTGGGCCCAACACATCAAAGGCTGCCACTAAGAGACGTGGTGATACAATATCCAGAGGACTGGGGGCTGGTTTAAGGGTGTCAATAGTTCTTTTTAGCTGTGAAAGTGATACTAGATCAAAGGATTCTAAGACAATGTCATGATTAACAGTAGAAAGTTCATAGCCCGTTTGAACAATGCCACGGCGGATAGTATCGATTTTGCTGACAAAGAATGATAGAAACTGGTCACATGAATGAACAGTGCTATTTGATCCCATCGCAGAGTGGGGGTGAATGGCCGCATTAATGGAATTAAATAAGACCCTAGGATTCTTTGAGTGACAGGATATTAAATCGGCAAAGTAGTTTTGTTTCATTATCTTAACTTCGGCCTGGAAATTGAAAAGAGAAGTCCTAAAAATCTGTTTAGAGACAATCAGTCCATCTTTTTTCCAACGCCGTTCAGCAGTTCGACAGGCGCGGCGCAGTGATCGTGTATTTTCATTTAGCCAGGGAGCAGATCTACCCTTATTACTGCGTATCTTGGGCGGAGCAATTGAGTCTAATATCGATTTAGAGGAAGAATTAAATTTTTCGACAGAATCATCGATACCATTATTTTGGTCATGCACATAAAGACTAGAGAAAATGGTTTTACAAAGGTCTCTGCAGGAATACTCTGTGAAACCCTGAAGGCCTTCTTAAGAGGACAGATTATCTTTCCCGCAGAAATAAATTAGAAACCAAGAAGGTATTAGAGCTAACCAGCGAAATTACTAGAATAGATCAAGAACATGCCAGGTGTCCAAGTGAGGCTCTTCATAGGAAAAGGCAGGCTGTGCATTCGGAGCTCAACCTCTTAACAATTAAAGAAACTGAACAACTCATTTTTAATCAAGACATCATTACTATGAGCATGGAGAGAAAGCTAATAAGCTCTTAGCTCAACAAATCCACAAGCAGAAGTTCCCAATGCAATCCCAGTAATCACCAATACAAACAAAGACAAAATCATTGACCATAAAAATATAATACACACATCTAGAGACTAATATAAATCCTTATATTCTACTGAGTTGAAAGAAGACAACACACAATCGAATGTGTTACTGCAGTGTTTCCCAAACTCGGTCCCGGGGAACCCCTGTGGCTGCAGGTTTTTGTTCCAACCAGATTCCTAATCAGTGACAACACCTGATAGCACTGATCTCATTTAATTAGCTGTTTTGTTTCTTTTATTCGACATTCAGAAAAGTATAGCAGCATGATTTTTACATTTATAAGACATTTAGAAATATTTCTCCTTTTGCTATAGATTTAAATGCTTAACTCTCTTTTGTTGATTTCATTATACTTTGCCCTTTCTCTGGGCAGCTTCCCCCCTTCATTTTATCTTAATAATGACAATTTAAAACGAGCAGATCAGACACCCAGGCAAACAACACTGAATAATCAAAGGCTGCAACTACTTTAGAGTCAGACCCACTAATTAATAAATAATGGATTAATTAAACAATTAGAAGACCTAGAAAGGTAGAATGAAAATCAAGATGAAAATACTGTTAAAAAAATACATTATTCCTATATATATATATAACTGCTTGGTACATTTTAATATTTTTTTTAGCAAACTTAGTTTTCTAATTTCTATATTGCTCCCTAAACACAGAACTTGAGAAATATTAGTTCACTTAATTAGCCCAGGAGTTCAATTAACAGCATAAGCTGGTTGGAACAAAAACCTGCAGCCACAGGGGTTCCCCAGGACCGAGTTTGGGAAACACTGTGTTACTGGATGCATCACAGATACCACAAACAGATACTCTTAGTGCAGAGGAATTGGATAAACCTTTGGCACTATCAGAATTACTAGATGCTATAAAGCCAATTAAGAGTGGGAAAGCAGCAGGCCCTGATGGCTACCCTGTTGAATTTTATAAGAAATTCTCCACTCAGCTAGCTCCCCTTTTATTAGCAACATTCACAGAAGCTAGAGACAATCAAATTCTACCTCAGAGTTTTTGCCAAGCATTAATCACCGTCTTTCCTAAACAAAATAAGGACTTATTACAATGTGCATCATACAGACCAATTTCACTTCTGAATAATGATATTAAGATACTCTCTAAAGTCCTAGCTAGAAGGATGGAGAAAGTGCTGCCTTCGGTAATATCACAAGATCAAACTGGATTTATTAAAGGCCGACACTTAGCTTCCAATCTTCGGCACCTGTTTAATGTAATATATTCACCCGCAAAGTCAAACACCCCAGAAATATTATTATCATTGGAGGCAGAAAAAGCATTTAATATGATCGAACGGAACTACCTTTTCACTACATTAGAGTAATTTGGGTTTGGCCCGAACATTTGTGCATGGATCAAACTACTGTATACCAATCCAGAAGCTTCAGTTTGTATTAACAACATTAATTCAGACTACTTTAAATTAGAACACGGTACCAGACAAGGATGCCCCTTGTCACCACTACTTTTTGCAATCGCCATTGAGCCACTGGCAGTTCACTGTCAAAATGCTTATCAGATAAAGGGATTTATCAGAGAAGGACTTGAACAGAAAATTTCTTTATATGCAGATGATATGGTATCTATACTAATAAAAGGCAAAGCCCTCACTGACTGACTCACTCATCACTAATTCTCCAACTTCCCGTGTAGGTAGAAGGCTGAAATTTGGCAGGCTCATTCCTTACAGCTTACTTACAAAAGTTAGTCAGGTTTCATTTCGAAATTCTACGCGTAATGGTCATAACTGGAACCTGTTTTTTGTCCATATACTCTAATGGAGGAGGCGGAGTCACGTATCACGTCATCACGCCTCCTACGTAATCACGTGAACTAAAAACAAGGAAGAGATTTACAGCACGAGTCAAACGCGGGAACGAAGGTAAATGACATTAATTTTTGAGTGTCTTTTAATACTGTGTAAGCATACATATTAACACATGTGCTATTAAACGTGTGCATTTGCGGGGTGATTTCTCAGGCTTAAAAGCTCGCCTTTTATCAAACGCGGGAACAAAGGTAAATGACGTTAATTTTTGAGTGTCTTTTAATACTGTGTAAGCATACATATTAACACATGTGCAATTAAACGTGTGCATTTACGGGGTGATTTCTCAGGCTTAAAAGCTCACCTTTTATTAAAAAGGTAAATGCTAACTGTTTTCATTCTGAAGGGCACAAACCACGTTAGATTTCAGCCGTTAAAAGCGCAAAAATGTCGGTACACCAGATAAATAAGCGTAACATATTATCAGTTGTATTGTATGCTTACAATACATATAGAAATGTGTTAATCGTTAACTAATAGTATGGGATGGTGTTTTTCGACTCGCGCCTTGATTTAAACGATTGCATGTCTTGGTGGGTTTGCGTAGCTTATTGTCAATATCTTTACACCTCTTTTTAAGACTTAATTTAAAAAGGTTTTCTTTTCTTCTTAATTAAAATTTAAAAGCAATACTTCACCACTGACGTCCGAGGTTCGATTACCGTAAGCGAGTGCAGTGAGTGTGTACGCCTGATGAGCCAAGAATAAGGGGGAAACACGTGTCGCGTACTCTTTGCATTATTTGACAGTAAACTATTTTCAACCACTCTATGATCTGCTTCTCACAACTGAAGGCACCATGGCTGATGTTACCTGACTTGCTGGCCAACCATAAGCGTTACCTATGTCCGAGGTTCAATTCCCGTAAGGGAGTGAAGTGAGTGGGTGGTTACCTACTAGGTAATGCTTATGGTTGGCCAGCAAGTCAGGTAACAGTCAATTCTACGCGTAATGGTCATAACTGGAACCTCTTTTTTGTACATATACCGTAATGGAGGAGGCGGAGTCGCGTATTGCGTCATCAGGCCTCCTACGTAATCACGTGAACTGAAAACAAGGAAGAGCCCCAAAGAGCGCTGAAGAAAACATTCTCCGTCAACCCCCACACTCCCCCCGCCCTTCCGCACATCACGGCATTTTCGTTAATGAAGTGACGTAATACTCCAGCTCCACCTTCTTGACAAGTTCATTCACCAAATTATTTGTCAATTATATTTCACATATATAGATAGATAGATAGATAGATAGATAGATAGATAGATAGATAGATAGATAGATAGATAGATAGATAGATAGATAGATAGATAGAGAGATATATATATAGATAGATAGATAGAGATATATATATAGACTAGCAAAATACCCGCGCTTCGCAGCGGAGAAGTAGTGTGTTAAAGAGGTTATGTAAACATATATATACACATATACATATATATACATATCTACATATACATATATACATATATATATATATATATATATACATATACACATCCACATATATATACATATATATATATATACACATATCAATATATATATACATATACATATACACACATACATACACACACACATATACATATATACATTTACACATACATACATAGTGCGTTGTAACACGGGCTGTGATTGTTACATGGGAGGGAGACGACAAATCACAGCTTCCTGCTTTCTAATCGGGCCTGTGATTGGTGCTTTGACTGATGCCCAGATCCCACAGTATCTCCCCTTAGGAGAGGCGTTAGGCAAGTGTAATTGAATAGCGGTGCTGCAAGTTTAGCTTTACACCTGTTTTTAAGGCTTATTGACTGAAAGGGGCTTTCATGAAAAAAGTTAGGGCTTTGCTACAGGATACACCCTCCACAAGTTAAGGAAGTAAAAATAAAGGTGTATATTTCTGTTTTATTTAAACGTTTTAAGTTTGTATGCGGGCGGCATGGTGGCGCAGTGAAAGGTGCCAGTTAGGAGACCCGGGTTCGCTTCCCTGCGTGGAGTTTGAATGTTCTCCCCGTGTCTGTCTGGGTTTCCTCCGGGTACTCCGGTTTCCTCCCACAGTCCAAAGACATGCAGGTTAGGTGCATTGGCGATTCTAAATTGTCCCTGGTGTGTGGGTGTGTGTGTGTGTGTGCACTCTGCGGTGGGCTGGCACCTTGCCCGGGGTTTGTTTCCTGCCTTGTGCCCTGTGTTGGCAGGGTTCGGCTCCTGTATTTAGGATATAGCGGGTTGAATAATGGATGGATGGACATTTGTATGCATAGCCCCATTTGCCCGTTTTCGTTTTTTTTCTTTCTTCAGTAATATTTCAGCAAACCCGGAGCTTGTCAGTTCAAATCTTGGTACTGACACCACTGTGTGACCCTGAGGAAGTCACTTCACCTGCCTGTGCTGCAAAAAACAAAAGTAATGTAACAAATTGTACCTCAGATGTTGCAAGTTGCTGGAATAAAGGCATAAGTCAAATAGATAAATATGTATTATACACATAGGAACTATTCATTTATTTTCAGTTAAGTCATCTGCAGCAAACCTTTATAAATGAGGGTTTCTCCTTTTTAGATAGTGCATACTGTTTCTTCTTCATTGACGTTTTCTCTTGGAGAGCTTTTTTCATTTCATTGAAAATTAAAGCAGCAGCTGCCAAAATATGTAGCTTTCTTATTAATTTTTCAACATTGTGTAAAATAACTTTATAAAGTAACATAAAATGTTTAAATACTGGTTATCCTTTTACACTAAAATATTACTAAAGAGATACAAAAAAAGTAAAATGCATATGTTGTTTTTCTTTAAGGAGATTAAATATTACTGAAGAAAGAAAAAAAAAAAAAACTAAAACAGCCAAATGGGGCTATGCATACAAACTTAAAAGGTTTAAATAAAACATAAATATATACCTTTATTTTTACTTCCTTAACTTGTGGAGGGTGTATCCTGTAGCAAAGCCCTAACTTTTTTCGTGAAAGCCCGTTTCAGTCAATAAGTGTTAAAAACAGGTGTAAAGATATTGACAATAAGCTACGCAAACCCACCAAGACATGGAATCATTTAAATCAAGGCGCGAATCGAAAAACACCATCTCATACTATTAGTTAACGATTAACACATTTCTATATGTATTGTAAGCATACAATACAACTGATAATATGTTGCGCTTATTTATCTGGTGTACCGACATTTTTGTGCGTTTAACGGCTGAAATCCAACGTGGTTTGTGCCCTTCAGAATGAAAACAGTTTGCATTTACCTTTTTAATAAAAGGCGAGCTTTTAAGCCTGAGAAATCACCCCGTAAATGCACACATTTAATTGCACGTGTTAATATGTATGCTTACACAGTATTAAAAGACACTCAACAATTAACGTCATTTACCTGAAAAAAAAAAAAACTAAAACAGCCAAATGGGGCTATGCATACGAACTTAAAAGGTTTAAATAAAACAGAAATATATACCTTTATTTTTACTTCCTTAACTTGTGGAGGGTGTATCCTGTAGCAAAGCCCTAACTTTTTTCATGAAAGCCCGTTTCAGTCAATAAGTCTTAAAAACAGGTCTAAAGATATTGACAATTAGCTACGCAAACCCACCAAGACATGGAATCGTTTAAATCAAGGCGCTGCGCTACCTTCTTCCAGATCGGCCGCAAGGCGTTCATATTTTTCCAAAGCAGTTCTGGTGTCCATCAGCATCTGTAGCTGAGTCGAAAAACACCATCCCATACTATTAGTTAACGATTAACACATTTATATATATATTGTCCATCCATCCATCCATCCATCCATTGTCTCCCGCTTATCCGAGGTCGGGTCGCGGGGGCAGCAGCTTGAGCAGAGATGCCCAGACTTCCCTCTCCCCGGCCACTTCTTCTAGCTCTTCCGGGAGAATCCCAAGGCGTTCCCAGGCCAGTCGAGAGACATAGTCCCTCCAACGTGTCCTGGGTCTTCCCCGGGGCCTCCTCCCGGTTAGACGTGCCCGGAACACCTCACCAGGGAGGCGTCCAGGAGGCATCCTGATCAGATGCCCGAGCCACCTCATCTGACTCCTCTCGATGCGGAGGAGCAGCGGCTCTACTCTGAGCCCCTCCCGGATGACTGAGCTTCTCACCCTATCTTTAAGGGAAAGCCCAGACACCCTGCGGAGGAAACTCATTTCAGCCGCTTGTATTCGCGATCTCGTTCTTTCGGTCACTACCCATAGCTCATGACCATAGGTGAGGGTAGGAACATAGATCGACTGGTAAATTGAGAGCTTTGCCTTGCGGCTCAGCTCCTTTTTCACCACGACAGACCGATGCAACGCCCGCATTACTGCGGATGCCGCACCGATCCGCCTGTCGATCTCACGCTCCATTCTTCCCTCACTCGTGAACAAGACCCTGAGATACTTGAACTCCTCCACTTGGGGCAGGATCTCGCTACCAACCCTGAGAGGGCACTCCACCCTTTTCCGGCTGAGGACCTCCAGGATTTGGAGGTGCTGATTCTCATCCCAGCCGCTTCACACTTGGCTGCGAACCAATCCAGAGAGAGCTGAAGATCACGGCCTGATGAAGCAAACAGGACAACATCATCTGCAAAAAGCAGTGACCCAATCCTGAGCCCACCAAACCGGACCCCCTCAACGCCCTGGCTGCGCATAGAAATTCTGTCCATAAAAGTTATGAACAGAATCGGTGACAAAGGGCAGCCCTGGCGGAGTCCAACTCTCACTGGAAACGGGTTCGACTTACTGCCGGCAATGCGGACCAGGCTCTGGCAACGATCGTACAGGGACCGAACAGCCCTTATCAAGGGGGCCGGTACCCCATACTCTCGGAGTACTCCCCACAGGATTCCCCGAGGGACACGGTCGAATGCCTTTTCCAAGTCCACAAAACACATGTAGACTGGTTGGGCAAACTCCCATGCACCTTCCAGGACCCTGCTAAGGGTATAGAGCTGGTCCACTGTTCCGCGACCAGGACGAAAACCACACTGTTCCTCCTGAATCCGAGGCTCGACTATCCGACGGACCCTCCTCTCCAGGACCCCTGAATAGACTTTTCCAGGGAGGCTGAGGAGTGTGATCCCTCTGTAGTTGGAACACACCCTCCGATCCCCCTTCTTAAAGAGGGGGACCACCACCCCGGTCTGCCAATCCAGAGGCACTGTCCCTGATGTCCATGCGATGTTGCAGAGGCGTGTCAACCAAGACAGTCCTACAACATCCAGGGCCTTGAGGAACTCCGGGCGTATCTCATCCACCCCCGGGGCCCTGCCACCAAGGAGTTTTTTGACCACCTCGGTGACCTCAGTCCCAGAGATGGGGGAGCCCACCTCTGGGTCCCCAGGCTCTGCTTCCTCATTGGAAGGCATGTTAATGGGATTGAGGAGGTCTTCGAAGTACTCCCCCCACCGACCCACAACGTCCCGAGTCGAGGTCAGCAGCGCACCATCCCCACCATATACAGTGTTGACACTGCACTGCTTCCCCTTCCTGAGACACCGGATGGTGGACCAGAATCTCCTCGAAGCCGTCCGAAAGTCGTTCTCCATGGCCTCCCCAAACTCCTCTCACGCCCGAGTTTTTGCCTCAGCAACCACCAAAGCCGCATTCCGCTTGGCCTGCCGGTACCTATCAGCTGCCTCCAGGGTCCCACAGGACAAAAGGGACCGGTAGGACTCCTTCTTCAGCTTGACGGCATCCTTCACCGCCGGTGTCCACCAACGGGTTCGGGGATTGCCACCACGACAGGCACCGACCACCTTACGGCCACAGCTCCGGTCAGCTGCCTCAACAATAGAGGCACGGAACATGGCCCATTTGGACTCAATGTCCCCCACCTCCCTCGGGAAGTGGTCGAAGTTCTGCCGGAGGTGGGAGTTGAAGCTACTTCTGACAGGGGGCTCTGCCAGACGTTCCCTGCAGACCCTCACAACACGTTTGGGCCTACGACGCCTGACCGGCATCCTCCCCCACCATCGAAGCCAACTCACCACCAGGTGGTGATCAGTTGACAGCTCCGCCCCTCTCTTCACCCGAGTGTCCAAGACATGTGGCCGCAAGTCCGACGACATGACCACAAAGTCGATCATCGAACTGAGGCCTAGGGTATCCTGGTGCCAAGTGCACATATGAACACCCCTATGCTTAAACATGGTGTTCGTTATGGACAATCCGTGACGAGCATAGAAGTCCAATAACAAAACACCGCTCGGGTTCAGATCGGGGGGGCCATTCCTCCCAATCACGCCCTTCCAGGTCTCACTGTCATTGCCCACGTGAGCATTGAAGTCTCCCAGCAGAACGAGGGAGTCCCCAGAAGGTATGCCCTCTAGCACCCCCTCCAGGGACTCCAAAAAGGGTGGGTACTCCGAACTGCTGTTCGGTGCATACGCACAAACAACAGTTAGGACCCGTCCCCCCACCCGAAGGCGAAGGGAGGCTACCCTCTCGTCCACCGGGGTAAACCCCAATGTACAGGCTCCAAGTCGGGGGGCAATAAGTATACCCACAACCGCTCGGCACCTCTCACCGGGGGCAACTCCAGAGTGGTAGAGAGTCCAGCCCCTCTCAAAGAGATTGGTTCCAGGGTCCAAGCTGTGCGTCGAGGTGAGTCCGACTATATCTAGCCGGAACCTCTCAACTTCGCACACTAGCTCAGGCTCCTTCCCCTTCAGAGAGGTGACATTCCACGTCCCAAGAGTCAGCTTCTGTAGCCGAGGATCGGACCGCCAAGGTCCCCGCCTTCAGCCACCACCCAACTCACACTGCACCCGACCTCCTTGGCCCCTCCCATAGGTGGTGAGCCCATGGGAAGGGGGACCCACGTTGCCTCTTCGGGCTGTGCCCGGCCGAGCCCCATGGGTGCAGGCCCGGCCACCAGGCGCTCGCCATCGAGCCCCACCTCCAGGCCTGGCTCCAGGGTGGGGCCTCGGTGACCCGTGTCCGGGCAAGGGAAAACGGCGTCCAAAATTGTTTTCCATCATAGGAGGTTTGTTTTAACCGCTCTTTGTCTCATGCCTCACCTAGGACCAGTTTGCCTTGGGTGGCCCTACCAGGGGCATAAAGCCCCGGACAACAGAGCTCCTAGGATCATTGGGACACGCAAACCCCTCCACCACGATAAGGTGGCGATTAAAGGAGGGGTATATATATTGTAAGCATACAATACAACTGATAATATGTTGCGCTTATTTATCTGGTGTACCGACATTTTTGCGCGTTTAACGGCTGGTTTGTGCCCTTCAGAATGAAAACAGTTTGCATTTACCTTTTTAATAAAAGGCGAGCTTTTAAGCCTGAGAAATCACCCCGTAAATGCACACGTTTAATTGCACAAATGTTAATATGTATGCTTACACAGTATTAAAAGACACTCAACAGTTAACGTCATTTACCTTCGTTCCCGTGTTTAAGTCGTGCTGTAAATTCTTACTGTGAAATATAATTGACAAATAATTTGGTGAATGAACTTGTCAAGAAGGTGGAGCTGGAGTATTACGTCACTTCATTAATGAAAATGCCATGATGTGCGGAAGGGCAGGGGGAGTGTGGGGGTTGACGGAGAATGTTTTCTTCAGCGCTCTTTGGGGCTCTTCCTTGTTTTCAGTTCACGTGATTACATAGGAGGCGTGATGACGCGATACGCGACTCCGCCTCCTCCATTACGGTATATGGACAAAAAAGAGGTTCCAGTTATGACCATTATGCGTAGAATTTCGAAATGAAACCTGCCTAACTTTTGTAAGTAAGCTGTAAGGAATGAGTCTGCCAAATTTCAGCCTTCTACCTACACGGGAAGTTGGAGAATTAGTGATGAGTGAGTCAGTCAGTTAGTCAGTGAGTGAGTGAGTCAGTGAGGGCTTTGCCATTTATTAGTATAGATACAGTAATCCCTCCTCCATCGCGGGGGTTGCGTTCCAGAGCCACCCGCGAAATAAGAAAATCCGCGAAGTAGAAACCATATGTTTATATGGTTATTTTTATATTGTCATGCTTGGGTCACAGATTTGCGCAGAAACACAGGAGGCTGTAGAGAGACATGAACTTTATTCAAACACTGCAAACAAACATTTGTCTCTTTTTCAAAAGTTTAAACTGTGCTCCATGACAAGACAGAGATGACAGTTCCGTCTCACAATTAAAAGAATGCAAACATATCTTCCTCTTCAAAGGAGTGCTTGTCAGGAGCAGTGACTGTCACAGAGATAGAGAGAAAAGCAAACAGATCAATAGGGCTGTTTTTCTTTTAAGTATGTGAAGCACCGCGGCACAAAGCTGTTGAAGGCGGCAGCTCAAACCCCCTCCGTCAGGAGCAGACAAAGTGAGACAGAGTTTGTTTCTCAATCAAAAATCAATACGTGCCCTTCGAGCTTTTAAGTATGCGAAGCTCCGTGCAGCATGTCGTTTCAGGAAGCAGCTGCACAGAAGGTAGCCAACGTGAAGATAATCTTTCAGCATTTCTAGACGAGCGTCCGTATCGTCTAGGTGTGCGAACAGCCCCCCTGCTCAATCCCCCTACGTCAGGATCAGAGAAAGTCAGCGCAAGAGAAAGAGAAATGTAAGCTGGGTAGCTTCTCAGCCATCTGCCAATAGCGTCCCTTGTATGAAATCAACTGGGCAAACCAACTGAGGAAGCATGTACCAGAAATTAAAAGACCCATTGTCCGCAGAAACCCGCGAAGCAGCGAAAAATCCGCAATATATATTTAAATATGCTTACATATAAAATCCGCGATGGAGTGAAGCCGCGAAAGGCGAAGCGCGATATAGCGAGGGATTACTGTATATATATATATATATGTGCATATGTATATATATGTGTATATATATGTAGATATGTATATATTTATATGTATATATATATTTGTACATTATGTATATATATATGTAGATGTGTAAATTTGTATATGTATATATATGTATATGTGGATGTGTATATGTATGTATATATATGTATATGTAGATATGTGTATATGTAGATATGTATATATATGTATATGTATATATATGTTTACATAACCTCTTTAACACACTACTTCTCCACTGCGAAGCGCGGGTATTTTGCTAGTTGTATATATAAGACCCACAAAATACTGTGCCTGCAGTCCTAACATTACTTACAGAATTTTCAAAGATTTCTGGTCTATTAATTTCTGGAATTAATTTGAATAAAAGTGTGCTCTTCCCAGTGTATTCTCAAGCATACAATATTAGATTGGACACCTTCCCTTTTATCATTGCAGATCAGTTTAAATACCTAGGGGTAAACATCACAAGTAAACATAAAGCACTTTATCAAAAAATTTTGCCGTCTGTATGGAAAAAATTATGCAAGACTTACATAGATGGTCAACCCTTCATCTTACTCTAGATGGAAGAATTAACATTGTTAAAATGAATATCCTTCTAAGCTTCTCTTTTTATTTCAAAACATTCCAATATACATCAATAAATCATTTTTTTAAGCAATTAGATTCAACCATAACCTAATTTATTTGGAATTTAAAACATCCACGTATCCAAAGAGCGACCCTACAAAGACCTACAGCAGAAGGTGACATACAAGCTATAAAAACCTGGACATGGCCAGTAATAGATGAACATACACAGGCTTGGTCCGCAATATAAATAAAATCCTGCAGTACTTCTTCATATTCTCTGCTTTGTGCCCCTATAAATGCAAGTTATCGCCAATATACTAACAACCCAATTGTGCTTCACTCACTCAGAATATGGAACCAATCTAGGAAGCATTTTAAGATAGAGAAGCTTTTATCTGTGGCATCTCTGCACGAGAACCACCTTTTTCAACCCTCGCAAACATATG
The DNA here is from genome assembly GCF_900747795.2 of Erpetoichthys calabaricus. Lineage (NCBI taxonomy): Eukaryota > Metazoa > Chordata > Cladistia > Polypteriformes > Polypteridae > Erpetoichthys > Erpetoichthys calabaricus. Next base: position 254,251,477 of record NC_041394.2, read on the forward strand.
CAGTTTTAATATCTGGAAAACACCTGGGATTAAATCACTTAGAGATCTGTACATAGACAACGTCTTTGCAACCTACGAACAATTACATTCCAAATTTAACTTTCCAGCAACACATTTCTTTCACTATCTTCAAATTAGAAACTTTGTTAAACAGAACCTGCCCGATTTTCCTCATCTCCCACCTTCCTCTATGCTGGAAAAATATTGTTTCACGGACTCAGACAGCATTTCTGCAATATATAAAACCATTTTACAGTCCCTCCCTTTCAAAGATCCAAGAGGACAGTGAGAAAAGGATCTCTCAATCAACATATCACAAAGGAGTGGAAGGTAGCAATGCAGAGAATTAACTCGAGCTCCATATGCACAAAGCATACAATTATTCAACTCAAAATTATATATCAAGCACATCTGTCTTGTTTAAAATTGTCTAAAATGTTTCCAGGGCAAGATCCAACCTGTGAACGCTACAATCAAGTTCCAGCCTCACTGGGTCACATGTTTTGGGCCTGCGCTAAATTAACATCATTCTGGACCAAAATCTTTAAATGTCTTTCAGACAGCCTTGGTGTCACAATCCCTCCTAACCCATTAACAGCTGTGTTTGGTGTACTTCCAGATGGGCTTAAAGTGTAGAAGGACAAACAAACTGTGATTGCCTTTACTACACTATTGGTATGTAGACTTATCTTGCTCAACTGGAAGAATCCTAACTCTCCTCTTTTAAGTCAGTGGGTAACTGATGTTGTATACTATTTGAAATTGGAAAAAATCAAATTCTCACTTAGAGGATCTGTGCAGAACGTTTTCAAAACCTGGCAGGATCTAATCAATAACATTTTAGATTAAACTCTTAAAGCACTGAGGAAGCAGATTCTCTTCCCTTTTTGTTTTTCTTTTCCATTTATCTTTATTTGCTTATTAAAGTCATCAATTTACTTATTTTTACTAGCTTTAAGTTTTACTCTGTTGGCCATGCTCTCTTTCTCAGGGGTTGGGGTTGATTTGTTTTCAATCCTATTTTTGTAAAAATTGATCTGTTTGTATGGAATCTATACTAATTAATAAAAGGCAAAGCCCTCACTGACTCACTGACTGACTGACTGACTGACTGACTGACTGACTGACTGACTGACTCACTCACTCACTCACTCACTCACTCACTCACTCACTCACTCACTCACTCACTCACTCACTCACTCACTCACTCATCACTAATTGTCCAACTTCCCGTGTAGGTGGAAGGCTAAAATTTGGCAGGCTGATTCCTTATAGCTTACTTACAAAAGTTAGGCAGGTTTCATTTCGAAATTCAACGCGTAATGGTCATAACTGGAACCTCTTTTTTGACAATATACTGTAATGGACGGCAGCTTGATGGCCGTGGGAGGCGGAGTTGAGTGTCACGTCATCACGCCTCCCACGTAATCACGTGAAAAGACTGTGAATGCAGTAGGGAGAAATGAAGTAAGAGCCGCAAACAGCGAAGAACAAAAAATTCATTAAACAATTGAGAAGGGAGCGAGTGAAGCATACAAGCATCTTCATAAGGGAAACAAAGCACCGTGTAAAACGTAAGTTTAAATTAAGTTTATTGAAACGCTCCCGTTAAGGATTGCAATAACATATTCGCGAGATAAAAGAACGCAGTAGGGAGAAATGAAGGAAGAGCCGCAAACAGCGAAGAGCAAAAAATTCATTAAACAATTGAGAAGGGAGCGAGTGAAGCATACAAGCATGTTCATAAGGGAAACAAAGCACGGTGTAAAATGTAAGTTTAAATTAAGTTTATAGAAACGCTGCCGCTGCGGATTGCAATAACATATTCGCGAGATAAAAGTTTAATGAGAAGACACGAGGTATAAACGAACCACACGCCGTGGCGCAACGTTAGGGGCAACAGTTTCAACCATTCTATGATCTGCTTCTCGCAACTGAAAGACGGCACATGGCGGATGTTAGCCGACTTGCTGACCGCAACGTTAGTGGCTTCAACTCTGGCGCTGACGATAGAGATTCGATTCACGAGAGGGGATGCAGTGAGTGTGTATGCCTGATGAGCCCAGAATTAGGGAGAAACACGTGTCGCATACTCTTTGCATTATTTGAAAGTAAACTATTAAAACCATTCTATGATCAGCTTCTGGGAACACAAAGAGGGCACGTGGCGGATGTAAGGCGACTTCCTGACCAACCACAAGCGTAACCTGGCAGGTAACCACCCATACAGTCAGATTGTGATTCAGAAAATGAATGCCATGAATGTAATTACCACGATCTACATACTGTCAAATAAACGAAACACACGCCGTAGCGCAACAGCTGTGAAAAGCGAGGTTCACAAAAAAACAGATCCTTAACAAATTATTATTGGTATATTTTCGATCCGTTTAAAAAGGTTTTCTTTTCTTCTTAAAAATTTAAAAGCAATACTTCGCCGCAACGAAACGCGAGAATTTGGCTATATATATCTGCTTCTCGCAATTAAAAGAGGGCACGTGGCGGATTTTAGACGACTTCATGACCAAACATAAGTGTTACCTGCCAGGTAGGGTTACCACTTTTAATACAAAAAAATAAGGGACGCATACTGCAGCGGGTGCCACATCTCAGTGCCAACAGTTTGCAGACTCTACTTAAAAGACCCGCCCTCCTCACTGGACAGTTAAAAAGACCAATCAAACTAACGATGACATCAAGTATTACCCAATCCAAAGTAGGAAAGGAGGCATCTTCATAAAATGCGTGTGGGATGATTTGCATGAGACACTGCTTTAAAAAAAATGCTAAAAAAAATACGGGACAAATCCCGTCCCGTATTGATTCAAAACGGGACGCGCAATTTCATTCTCAAATGCGGCACGATTCCGTATTTTAAAGGACGGGTGGCAACCCTACACTGCCAGGTAACCACCCATACAATCAGATTGTGATTCAGACTAGGAATGCAATGAATGTAATTACCCCGATCTACATACAAGGCGAAAGTCTTGCAACATTCAAAGATGATGGTTTGGGATAAGTACACCATAGAACATAAAAGAGCTTATGAAGCCTTGAACCGAAAAAAGCAAGATCTCAGAGATCGTAAAAAAAAAAATAGGAGGTAATGTCGTTTTACTCGCTGTAGATTTTAGTCAAACATTACCAGTTATTCCACGAGGGAGACCAGCAGATGAACTCAACGCGTGTTTAAAATCCATGCTTCTCCCACACTCGGTTATATGTCGCGTGTTCTCGGGTAGGTACACCGAAAAATGTATACATTTAAGCATGTAATGGGCAAACAAAAAATGAGGTATACCCGAAGGCACTGCAGTAGTACTTAATGTAACTTTACTTCTTAAATGTTAATGTTTTACTGTTTAATAATTTATACGCT